>NC_073693.1:161262886-161312886 GCF_029784155.1 Uranotaenia lowii | reverse complement strand
TCCTCATATTTGCCATATATTTGTGTGTTCTTCATTATATTTCAGGATTTTTGTCATTTTTTGTTAAACTTTTGTAATTTTACTGTCGTATTTGTCATCATTTTGTAATTTTTTTTACATGTATTTTAAAGTATTTTGTTATCTTTTTATCTCATTCTTCATAATTTTGTCAGATTTTTGTCATTATTTTGTCAAATTTTTGTCATATTTTTTTCAGAACTTTGACATATTCTAGCCCATTTGTCTTATTTTTTTTCATTTTAATGTCAAATTTTTGCCATATTTTTACCACCTTTGAAATATTTTTTTTATATTTTTATGTATGTGTCAGTTTTGTAATTTTATTGTAAATTTTTTTTATTACTTTGTCATTTTTGTAAATTAGTTGTCAAATATTTATCCATATATTAGTTCTGTCAGGTCATTTTATTGTCAAAATTTGATTAAAATTTTGTCATATTTTTTCACATTTGTCAGAGTTTTGCCATTGATGTGAAATTTTTCTCATATTTAGTCTAATTGTGTAATATTTGTCATATTTTTCGGTATAATTTTTTCAGCACATTTGTCGTGTTTTATTCAAAGTTTTGTCATTTCAAATAGTTCTTTCAAATTTTTGTCATTTGTCAAATTTTAGTAAGTTATTTGCCACAGTTTTGTTATATTTTTGTCATTATTTCTTTATTTTTTAACACTTGTCATTTTTTTGTTAATTTTTTTCAGTGCTTTTCTGTAGTTTTCTCAAAATTTTTGTTAAATTTTTGTCAATCATTTTTCATCTACTTTTTGAGCCCTTTTACTAATTACCTATATTGTGGATGGTTCATGCGATTTTCAGTTATTTACTGCCCTTTGAATAAAGCGGAACCGCCATCTTTGATTTCAATATGGCGTCTAACAGTCCAATTCGACTTCTACTTATTGAGCCCTTTCATCCAATACCCAGATTGTGGGAGTTTCGTGTGCTTTTCAGTCACTTCCAACATTTTAAAGTTGAATGTAAGGGGACATATTGGATTTCAAGATGGCGTCGGGCAACGAATTCCAACTTATATCCGTTCAGCCCCTTCACCCTATATACACATATTGTGGCACCGGTCGTTTATTGCCAGTTAGATTTTGTTTCAATTGAAAAAGACTGACACGGCGTTATTTGTGAAAATCCACGGCTAAAAACCGTGCATTTTTCATAACCAACACAGAAACGGCAATGATAATTAAATAAATAAACTTTTGAAAAAGATTTTTTGATAATTATCATTTGCGATAAAAAATATTCCAGAGAATATTTTCAGTGTATGTCCGGATGAACTGGATGAATTCGCGCGATCGAGCCGGCTCTTCGCAAGAAAATTCGCTTGCACTGTGGCCGGTCGATGTTTTTTTCAACGTGTTTCAATGAGAAGCGGTTTTTCGCGCGAATTAGAAATTCGCTTCGCACTTCGCTTCGCGCTCACTGTGAATTCGACCTAAGAGTTTTTGCCATTTCCAATGTGCCAGTACCTCTAACATCCCGCTACAGGAATCAACACTACAAATTTTCCGTACCCCGGAGGACCTGCATCTGCCGCTGCTCAAATAGAAAGTGCAAAATTAACTAGATCCCTTCTCGGATTCGGAGGCGCGGTGCCAGGCCGTTGGGGGGTTGATTTTGTTGAACGACAAATTTTTGTTCAATTAAATTATTCTTGAATTGTAAACGTAAGTAATTTAATTTTACATGTTATCATTTTTTCAGAACTAACTGTTCCTACTTCTGAATATAGTACGGTAAAAGAAAATGAAACGCGAAATTAATAAATAAAATGATGAGAAGCATCTTATTTTCAATTTTATTCACTTTTTGGGTCGTTAAAAACACTCCATTAGCCAGCAGATCCAGCTGCTTCTATCGTCTTGGAAAAAAAAACGTTTTTTAAAATCAAGGTTCATATCGAGGATTTTGAATAATAAAGAGAATATAAAAGAGGTAAAAGAGATGATAAAAGAACTTCTTTTCACGTTTTCTGAATTCGAATTTGAAATTTAGTTCGTTTTTTATATATTTCTTTGCTTTTCCACCTTGTTTCCAATCGAGTCACCTGCGAAATAGGTTACGACTCCAAAAGTCACTTGCCACCGACTTGAGTCACGCCATTCGCCTCTGAGAATACGGTGACAGTAAAAAAAAGTTCATTCAAGTCACCTAAAGTTCATTCAAGTCACGGCATTCGCCTGCTAGAATACGGTGACTCTTAAAAACGGAGTCACTTCACGTCACTCGCCTCGCAGAATAAGCCCCTCTGTTTCGTACTCGTTACATATATGATATAAGGGCTGTCCCAACGGTAGATGCAAAACACGGTTTTCGACCACGCTAAAACATTTCGGCTGGCACCGGTGTCGTATATTGCTGTTTTAGCACAGTTATCGATTTCGAAATTCCCAACAGTTATACGCCTTTGTTCCAAATTCATGCAAATTTGGAACAGGATTTCAAAATATACGACAGACCGATTTAGTTCACGGTGAGAAAATTTAAGCCAACAATGATTTCTTTCACAAATGTTTGGGTAACATTGGGTGTGATAATAGTTTCTTTTTGAGATATTATTTGAATGTTTTTTTGCTTCAACCAGCCTATACGTAACATAAATTGAGAAAAGATGTTAATAAAAACCATATCAAGTATAAATAATATATGTCACATTATTCTCGATTTAATATAATTAAATAAAAAGCTTTTCATTTGGGCTCGACGAATTAGTGAATCCAGTCAGCGTTCTAAAATTTGAAAAAAAAATAAACGAAAAGAAAATTTTAATACTTTTTCGATGAGGTAAATAAAATATTTAATTGTTTATGTTTATTGTTTGTTCTATAATTTTTGTTTTATTTGAGATATTAGGAGATTTTTAGTTTCGTATAGATTGCTCGGAGTTTTCGTCAATAGCAGCATATTTTTCTGTATCCATACATAAATTTACAAATAGTGAAACAAGTTTTTGTCAAACAAAAATGTCGACAAATCAAAGGAAAATTTCCTTTGACTTTGGGATAAACATTTCTCATTTCCTTTATCAATGTCAGCAATAACTTGATAAAAAAATTGCTTTTTCATTTCATTTTAACAATACCTTATTCCATTGATTCAAAGCAATTTGATTGAATTAATTGAAGAATTTTTTCAATTGACGTTTTTTCCTCGTTGTGTAGTCATTTTTGCTTTTAAATTAATGTAATCTTGGTAGAATAGTTCTCATCATTGTTCTGTCGAAAAGAAATTCGTAGAATTAATTTTAAGCCGTGAAACTCAAAACTTATGCAATTTTTCTAATAAAATGGGTTTTTTCTTCTCAATTATTGAGTGTCTGCAATGAAAGTGACTCCGTTTCAAATTTGCTCCTACACCGGTGGGGAGTGGGTGTTTTAGCCGATTCTAAAATTTCAAATTGTGCTTAAACTGGTATACTTAAAACCAATATTTACCCCTGAACCGTTGCAGGTGCTCTAATACTCTAGCCCGCCAAAACTTAACTTCAAGGTTTCGATAAAAAAAATTTTTTTTTGACAATTGTAAAAATAATCTTACATGATTCGAGCTGAACATGTAACTCATAAGAGTAGAATTACAATGTATTACGTTTAAAGATAAACAAGATGGAATACAGTTGATTACCATCTGTGGAAAAAATGCTTACTAATGATTAAAAATACTTTGCGTGACTTTGCTCACATCGTTTTACGTGTTTCGCTCTGTTGATGACGAAGAAGGTGAATTGCTGAAATGTTTCGTCAGCCGATATGGAATATGAATGAATGTGTGGAACGCGACTACCCCCAAAAGACTTTTTTCTATGTTTGTAATCTTACGTCATCATGGTGTAATAGTTGTATGGTTCGTATGTAGAATTACCAATTATCAATGCCTATCGCTGCTGCAGGGGTTCATTTTCAAGTGTCGTACTTTGTACTATGTACTGTACTGTATGTACTGAAATACTCACTTACTGAGCTTCATATTTACTTAGGCTTAGTATAAGTTTTGTGATAATGCATACAGCACCTTCCCTTGTTTAAGGGCGTAAACAACGAAAAATCAGCGCGTAGAAGAAATGTGTTGAAATTTAAAGATGGCTCCAGAGAGTGGCTTGTTGTGCCACATTTTTGCTGATAAGCGAAGCAATGTAATTAAAAAAATAGTTTGCTCTACATTTTTTAAATACTACCGTCCAAGTTTTGTTGTCAGTGCAGGAACATCTGAAGGTAGCAGGTGCCTTAGTTGTCTACCCAATTCTATACTGTGATGAAGTAAGTGGCAGGTTAAAGCTTAACCTAGTAATCTGAGAATATTTTAAGGTATCGTATGTTTAATTCCACCAAACTTTTTAATACATACCAAATAAACACTAACTTTTTTAATGATTTAAATTGATGTTTAAATTTTAATTTATCCAAACATTTTTTTTTGCAAATTTTCAATCTATATTCTTAAATGTTATATTTAATAGGAAAGTAAAAAATGCTAAAAATAAGTATAAACTCCTCAACCTACAAAGAATATTTTGAACATGATTTGTAAGCTGCACAACATTCTCAAATTTTAATGAAGGTCGTCCACCAACGGCGATCATATCATAAAAATAGTACAGTATCCTTGGCTCAACGTAAAAAAGATGATTATCATCCTCCTACCTATTTATGTTCTGTCCCATTTCGTGCTTAGGTTGATTGTAAACAAACCCCTTATACCGGAGTACCCTCACTCAACGCAAAATATTGAAGTGGGTTTGTATTAGCTACTGAACAGGTGGGTTTGCCTGAACCGAGATCAACGCGATCACTCTCAAAGCCAACAAGCGGCCTGTATGGAATGCTAATAGCTTCCTGGAAAACATTGCGAAAATGTTTTGCCTTCCGGTTGCGGCGCCTTTTGAGATGTGATTAATCCCGAAGTTGCTTACTCTGAAACTCGGTTGTGATTGAGCTTGATCAGGGCTGGTAGCGGTTTGACAATGAAAAAGTAGTGACTTTAGTGACCAAAATTTGAAAAAAAGTGACCAAATAGTGACTTCGAGGACCGAAAAAAGTGACCAAATAGTGACTAGTTATTGTGTAAAACTGAAAAGGAAAGGGTTTTCTTACACCGTTTGTCACTCATGTTCAACACACAAACTAAAAAAATGACTGATAAACGAAATTTTGGAAACATATTACAATGAATGTTTCAAATTTTCGATAAGTCAAGAAAGTAAGAAATAAATTAGTTTCAAAATAATTTCTTAGCAAATTTAAAATTAAAAAAATCTGAATTTCCAAATAAATGACCAATCTTGTACAAAACTTACCATGAATAGATGTTAGGAAAATGATAATAATTGTTAATTTTTATTCATCTAAATTTTTTTTTTTTTTTATGGGTTTATGAGCGCCTGGCGGACCCGGAAAGGAAAAACAGAACGGGGGACAGAAGAGGAAAATTTTAAATGAGAGTAGAATAGCTTAGAAAAGGATAGCGGCAACAGAGCCCGAGGGTTCTGAAGCACCAGTTTAGGGAAGCGTTAAGATAGTGCTCGACGGACTAGGACGGTTGGTGGGCCCCATATGAACTTCGAGTTAACCCAACCTTCAATTCAACCGAGCAATAGCAGTATGGTATCAAATAATATGGTATCATATGCTAACGCCTCGATATCGTTGTCAGAAGGGTTCACTATCCTACCGTAGTTGAATTTTCCCTACCTGTCATCTACCTTACTCGTTTCCATAAATTTGGATTCTTCCTAGTTTGATTTAGAAATAATTATAGATTTGCTAAGTAAAAGATATATTCAAGTGATTGATTCTACGCGACTACACGGTTGTTCAATAACTCAATTAGGATATCATAAAAACAGAATCTAGAAAATGTGTCTCTTAAACTCATCAACAATGAACTGTAAGCTTAAATAGCAATCGCTTTATTGTTATCGTCAACTTATCAACGGAACAGGAAAATAACAGTGCTGTTCTTTAAAACCTTATCACTAATTGTGGTCAACTTCTCAAACAAATTTTAATACTCAATCTACACGAAAGGGGTTCAATTCAAATAAACCGTGTGCCTGTTTTTAAATGCCCGAAATGAATGATCTGAACTATCTACTTATTCTTGCTTATCGAAATCATATTTTCTATTTTAAACTTCGATTTATGAATTTCAATCCTAACAGAAAAAATTATAGATCTACCAAAAGTAAATAAATAAATAAAAACAAATGTCGAAAGTGTATTACAAACTGAAATATCATATTTGTCAAAACAGCATTCCCGTCCAATGAGCCCCTAGTTCTTGTAAAATGCTTGATTTAAGAATAAGCCAACGAAATTCATAAACCGCAAATGCACACTTTCTAGAGCATTGGGGAGGCAAATACCATTACCTATACCTAACCTAGCAATACTTGAAACATCCTAATTCTATGAAACTACACTAGCTAACTACCTTACCAAACAGATTATGCCCTATTGAAAAATATCACTTTATGACGGCAAAATGTGATATTTTCACTACAAAATTTTCCCATTGTTCAACGGAAGGGAGGGCAAGTGTTTCAACTCCCATTCATCTTATCAGCATGGATCATGAAAAATTGGGACACCATTGAACCTACCGCTTATTTACTTTAAATAAAGGTGTCCATCACGCCTTCTAATTTGAGTCATATTATGATCCATGCTTGACAAGATGTGTGCAACGACCCTCTCAGGACAATGATAGTAAACCATCATTATCACAAGCATGCACACCGCCGCCGTGACCCATGGGAACCCAGGGTACGGAATTTTTATTCATCTAAATTTGGAATTCTTTTCCTCATTTTCAACTGGAAGATTAGTGAGAAATTCCGCTGTAATTTTTTAATTTGAACAAAAAATATTTAATCACGATTTAAAATGTGAACTACCGATTACTGAATAAGAAATGTATTTTGAACAGAATTTATTCAATGTTCGAAATTTCTTGTTCGTTGTTCGTTGCTTATGCTCGGGGAGCTTGAGGAGCTGGAGCAACTGCATCGTTCCCAAGAAACACAAAAGTTCTATCAGAAACTCAACACATTTATTCAATGTTCGATTAGACTGAGTCGATTTGGGGTCATTTTTGAATTTCCCAAACCCTGGGGTCTTAAAAGCTTCGTCTTGGTCCAAAACTCATCCATGATTTTTTGCAGAATTTTTAAGTAACGTTTACATGAGTAAATTTGAACTTTTAGGTTTGTATGGGAAAATTGAATATTTTGTACTGAAAAATCGACATCGTTTTTGTTTCTTCTGTGGAGCCGAGCCAGCTGATGGCTTTTGTACCAATTTATGAAATTCCTTAAGGCAATTTTCCGCTGAACAACTTTGTCGAAGATCGTAACTTCGTATCTTATAAGGAAAAAAAGTTATTAGCAGTTTAATAGGGGTATATCTTTTCGCATGGATAAACCATAAATTCAACTGACATCACTGCAGGGTGCCTATCGAGGTACTGCATGACTACTTTTCATGCTATATGTCGCGAGGCTCCAGCAGTGATGTCAATTGAATTTATGGTTTATCAATGCGAAAAGACATACCCCTATGAAACTGCTTATAACTTTTTTTCCTTATAAGATACGAAGTTACGATCTTCGACAAAGTTGTTCAGCGGAAAATTTCCCTTAGGAATTTTATAAATTGGCACAAAAGCCATCAGCTGGCTCGGCTCCACAGAAGAAACAAAAACGATGTCGATTTTTCAGTACAAAATATTCAATTTTCCCATACAAACCTAAAAGTTCAAATTTACTCATGTAAACGTTACTTAAAAATTCTGCAAAAAATCATGGATGACTTTTGGACCAAGACGAAGCTTTTAAGACCCCAGGGTTTGAGAAATTCAAAAATGACCCCAAATCGACTCAGTCTAATGTTCGATAGTTTAATTTAATTTGATAAAAACAAGAATATATTTATAATTATTTTAAAAGTGCCTGTTATATAAGCCAGACATAAAATATTTTATAAAGTAAAATCTTCCAGTTATCAAAATTTCATTTTTGATGCTTAAATAATAACTTATGTTCAACTACACTGACAAAGAAATGTTAGAAAATGAGTAATTACGTGAATGATAAAAACTGATGAAAAATTAAAAATAATGAGTTCGAAACTTTTGTTATTAATATTGAAAGCACAAATCAAATACAAAGTTAGTTAACACTGCGTATTAAAATGTATTTTTAAAGTTGCTACTTAGAACAAATTTTCAAACTTTTTAGAATAATTTCAAAATTATGATAGATCCAAAAAAAAACATGATTTCATATAAAAAATAATAATAAAAAGTTTTTAAATTTTCAATCGCAGGTTTTTAGCTTTAAATTACAAGCTTTGAGTATTTTGTTTCTTTTGATAAAAATATTGGGTCCTGGAGGAACAGACGGTTGAAATAATGTTTTATTATTAAAAATTTGGAGTTAAAGGCTTATGGATGAAGAACACGAAAATTCAGAATTTAAAAACAAGGAAACAATTGTTAAAAATATGTTTTAAAAATTTAAAAAGTTTGATTCAAAAAAATCCGGCAAGTTTATTAGAAAATTGAAAAAAAAAACTGTACAATAAAATTCGGAAAATTTATTTTAAAATTGAAAAAAACAATATGGAAATAAAAAAAATTAGTATTTAAAAACATTTCAGAAAGAGTTTTTTCAATAAACAATAAACATGTTTCACTATAACCATTTTGGTGCTTATCTTTTTAAATTATTGATTTGGTAAATAGTATCCTAAACTAGAAATTTTGTCAAATTCGGCCGAACACATTTAATTTTGGTGATAAAGAATTTATTACTAGTAAAATCAAACATTGATAGATAACTGATTATGGAAAAATGTCATTCCAAGTATGTTTGACATCACAGCAGAAAGTGTAGAACAAAATTAATTCTATTTAAAGCTCATCAATTCATATAAAACTTTTATTTTCAAATAATATGTTTTTGATTTGAGTTTTTGTAAAAAAAGTGCAGAAACTTCTCTAAAGATTTTTAATTATTTTCAAAAGTAATTTCAATAACAAAAGCTGATAGAAATATTGCATACATATTTAGATTCGGGGAACCCAAATTAGTTGAAATTACCGTTTATATTCATTGCACCTAAGAAAAATGTAAATTTTGTGGCCTTGTGTAAATTTTTAAAACTCTTTTTAAAGTATTAAGAAGAACAAAAAACACGAAATAAAATTAAGTATGAAATTGTTTTTTTTTTAAGAATATTTCATATCAACATAACATTTGTTATGACATAAAATTTTTTTTTAATAACAAAATGGTTCGTTTTAATCTCAATCTTAGTTACACTTCTTAATAAAAACCCATTCTAAAAATGAGATAGGGTTTTTGTATATCAAGTTTTGAGTTCCAATACAAAAGGTTGATTGAACTAAAAATTAAAATCTACAATCAAAGTAAGTTTCAATTCAAGAACGTCAAATAATGTCGTGTCGTAGATCGAAATGTCTCAAGCCAAGGGTGATTCATGCCGAAAGTCCGCCGGAGGCGAAAAAAATTTCTGACTGACTGATCAAGTAATTTACCGTTACTACCGTCGATATTAACACGCGCAATTCAAATTACTCTTTCTTTGGTTTATTTTCGGTGAAAAAAGTGACTTTTGGTGATAAAAGTGACCATTTTTCGGAAAATAGTGACTTTAGTGACCAAATGATGAAAAAAGTGACTTTTTAGTGACTGACCCAAAAAAAGTGACCAAGTCACTAAAAAGTGACTCGCTACCAGCTCTGGCTTGATTGATATGAAGAAAGTCTTACTATTTTGTTCAATGAAAACAAAAAAATGTGCGTTTTGTAATAAGTTCGTGACCCGAACAACGTGATTGATGATAGTGATACCTGTAACTCTTATCGTTCTGTTGTTTACTAATTTTTTTTCTCCCTAGTGGGAAAATCAAGTTGGAATAGTTTTGAAAGCATTTAAATTTAATTTTATTAACTTTTGTTTGCTTGGTTGGAATTTTATGAAATTTTCATCAATAGTTAGTAATGTAATGGGGGGAGGGGGGGCTTTTATCATGAAATCCGGGCAGCCGGGCCTAACCGAACTTTTCTCAAATTTTGTTCTAAAAATTCAATAAAAAGTGACTTTAGATCTTATTTACAATTTTAAAATGGTTTTTACATGAAAAAGTACTTTAGACACATTTCAAAGGCTTGTACCGCCCACAATTGATTTTTATCTGTTCTCGAACAAATCGTCCATAATTCCAATAATTCAAATCACAGAAACCAGCGGAAAAAGAGAATTTTTTTTAACAAGATTTATACAGTTTTAAATTTTTTTTTTTGTTGTATAAAGTGTAAATTTTGATAACTTTTACAAAACAATTAATTACAAACATATGAAATGACTAGCTGACCCGGTAAACTTCGTTTTACCCGTTACTTAATAAATCGTTGGAATATGTGTATAGTTCTTTAACTTCTTCGTGCTCGTGAATCAGTTTTCATGAAAAACGTCTTCAAGTTGTTCGAGTTTTATCTCGTTTCAAGTTGATTTTGTATAGGAGCCCCCTTTCCATAAAAAGTGAGATTCTTGAAACTATTATACAAACCATCTCTGACCCAAAAAACCCTCAGATACCAAATTTCACTTCATTCCGACCGACCATTCATACGTGATGGTGTTACAAAGAAAACGCCTCCATTTTTATATATAAGATTTATTCGCAATTTGCATAATACGTTTTGAAGCCAAGAAGTATTGCTTCATCCTCTAGCAAAAGGAAATTTGTTTATATTCAATGGAGTTGTTTTAAAAAACGATCAAAATAGTCGCAAATGAGTGAATTCACTTCACAAAAAAAAAAAAAAAAATTACGACGAAACTTTTACGTTTTTTAACAAAAAGAATAAAGATCTTCTTTGAAAATGACGAGACGATTCTGAAACACATTTTATTTAGAAATCGGTTGGAATCCAGTTGAGTGACAACAACGCGAATGAGTGAATTTACGTCACAAAATTTATTTTTTTCGTAAACGTTTCTAAGGTAAATATGCTCTGTAAGCTGTTCTAAATCTCCAGATGGTCGGATTTTTACAAATCGAAAATAATTTACATATTTTTCAATAATTCATTATTTTAAAAAATATTTGGAAAAAAGTTAAAAATGTTTTTTACGAATATTGAAATATAGACTGTGCGTGAAAAACAGTAAAGAGCGAACACGAAATTATTGCGACACATTGAACAGGGCACAACTTTTTTGCAATTGGGTAAAAATGAACCAAATTTTGCACACTTTCTCATTTAGTCTAAGTTGCATTTTTCGCTTAGGTGTGTATAGAATAAAAGGCGCCCACACAATAGCCCGTCGGACGTCGCGTCGCGTTGACATTTCATTTTGGGGATACCGTTTTCCGTTTGAGCCACCACAATGGTGCGTCGCGTCAGTGACAGCATTGTACTAAAACGCTAAACTTGTTCTAAACAGCAGCGTTCTCCAGCGTCGACGTTTTTGTTTTGAAATAAATCAAAAATCCAGCGCGTCAGCAGGGTTTGAATATTCCTTTTTATGCTTTTTTTTTGTCAAAGTTTGACACAAATATACTCAAAAATAAAATTATCGTCATTTTTCTGTGTTTTGTCTCAAAAATTCTGGAAAGCCTAGTCAGTGGACGCTGTATTGTGCTGCAAATAAATTCCAGTGCATCGCGTCAGCGTTTTAGTACTCAACGACAGCGTTGACAGCTGACGCGACGCGACGTCCGACGCGGTATTGTGAGGCAGCCTTAATAAGCCACTCTAGGCTGACTGTGAAGAGGATCTGCGATTGTTTCGCCTCCTCTACATAGTCAGTTAGTGAGCCTAGCAAAAGTCTATCCTATCAGTTTTGAGCTTTCTACACAAATTGCCCTCCGCTTACATTCTTCACCACCTTTTACTTCTTCTACGAAGCACACTCACTTCATCTATCCGGCTATATTTTTCACAATATGTTAAACATTTCTACCTTAGAAGTTTATCTCGCCGCAATGCCATTCAAATAATATAATCAATAATTATATCGGCGATAAAAATCTTAAATCAAAGAACTTAATGCCATATTTTCGAAGCAATGGCAAATCTCTCAATATTTTAAGAGTTTGTTTCTCAAATGCTCCTTGACCCCCGGAGTTCAAAAAGACAGTTTTTTCTTCTAGTAGTTTCTCAGCACAATATTACCACAATTTATTTTACGACTACACACCAAAAAATTTATAAAATTATTCAAGCCAGAAACGCTTAAACGCCTTATTCAGGGTTTTCTACTCTGATTCAAATTTGGATTTCCCGCATTTTCCCGCAGCTTCTTTTGAAATTCCAGATTCTCAAAAACAAAACAATCATTCACAAAAGCTAATTAGTTAAGCTAACAAAACTTAAGATGGTAGATCTGCAAATTTCAGTATTTTTTCACACACTTACATAAGGTCCCGCTTCAACACGAATGTGGCATATTTGGCTGATCGAGGAATTGTTGAATCGGCTATACTAAAACTTTAAAACTGGCAACTTTCAGTTAAGATATTTTAATAGTAAAACCTCATGCATACAAATGAAACTATATGTCCATGAAAGTTGAAAAATTGCCCTTTCTTATGTATATATTTTTGTTTTGGTATGTTTGCAACTTTCAGAGATATTGAACAATAAAAACATGTAATTTTTTAAAGAAATAAACCAAAAAGTACCATGAAACTTCAAAAGAGTGTCTTGACACTATTAATAAAGTTGTGTAGTTTTACAATTGTCACAACTCTCTCATACAAAGTTAGTCTCAAAACTCGCTTCAAAAAAAGTTAAACGAGTTTTTCGTTTTTTGAGGTTAGTTTTTGAAAAAATGTCTTTAAAACAAGTTGTTTCAAAAGATAGAGCTTTGATGTTTTCAACAAAGATTTTTAAAATTTGATGATCTACAACTTTCTGCAAGACACTATAGTGATAAAATGATAAATACAAAAAATAGAAAAAATTATCTCACTTACATGTGAATTGATGAAGAAAAAAAATACAACAAAGTATGCGCATTTTAAAATGATGAAACATTGTAGAACATACCATAAAGCTATTTTGACATTTAAGCCTTCAAAAAGCCCATGATCACGTTTTTCGAGTTTTAAACCACTGTGCGATAGGAGAAATTTTTATAGGGCCCAATGTTCAGCTGTCATCATGGAAGATAATCGATCTGGGGTGTCTCAAGAGCACGATGCACTAGGACACACCCACTCAGAACGGTTACATGATGCGGGCTGGCTTCCGTGGCCCGATAATGACACCCGAAAATTGAGCTGTGTCCCACGTTTTCCCAAAACTCCAACCTCCCAGCCCTGTGAGCAGCGACGCGTCAAACGTCACCAAAAGCGTTTGTGCGTTCTTCAAGTTCCGGAATGGGAGAGGAGGAAGAAAAGAATAGGAGTGAAAATCGATGGGAGAGAAGCGATGAGGTGTCGGTGTCGGTGAGATGCGAAACAACAAGGAAGTTGGGAGCGAGCGGTCTTTAAGCACGGTCGACAATTTTCAAACGGAAAAATAAAACAACGGTTGTTCCAGCACAGAACCGTTGGCCACTTCCCAGGCTCCCACATCCCGGGTCCCCTCGTAGGGACACGAAACCGAGGCAAAATCCGTGGTCCTCTGGCGGTGTACGAAAGAAGAGAGAAATCGTCCGGTGGTTTCCATCGACATTAACCGGCAACCTACCCATCTCCTGCACCACGTGTCTCCCAGTAGAGACACGAATCCTTGGCACGATCCGTGGTCCTTCGGCGGTGTCGGGCCGGACAATACGTTCCTTGTTGTCGGCAAATCCCGTTGGAAATCAATCCGGTGGTCATCAAAAGTAATCGCTGACAAATTCCGAGATTCCTGCACCTCGTGTCTCCCAGTAGAGCACGAACCCTTGGCACAATCCGTGGTGTGTAGGCGGTGTTCGGGACAAATTAAGGAACTCTCGTTGGTGACAAATCCGGCTGGCAATATTTCCGGTGGTCCAAGTCGGCATTCCTTATTTATTTATTTATTTATTAAGTCAAACTATGTAGACTACAATACTTAAAACTACTTAAAACTAATGTAAGCTATTTTGTTGTTCTAAGAAGTTGTTTTTAAATGCCTTTTTTAATTGTGTTTTTTTCATCGCTACGTCTATAATTTCACTTTGTAAATTGTATTTGTACATCATTTGATTAATAGGTTGATGTTTTGCATAGTCTTTGTCGTAAAGTTTAATGTAGAACAAATGTTTATTTCTTAATGGACGGGAGGGTGCGTAAAAATTTAGTTTTGAAAGTAATTCAGGACTGTCTATTCTTTGTGTAACAACATCATTTACAAATGCAATTTGGGAAAATTCTCTGCGTTTACTGAGAGGTTCTATATCAATAAGCTTACAACGAGATTCATACGATGGCAGAGGAAAAGTGGTCCAATTGATTTTACGTAGCGCATATAACAAAAATTGTTTTTGAACTGACTCGAGACGTTGCTCGTGAATATTTGAATAAGGATTCCATATGATGCTACAATACTCCAGTATCGAACGAACATAGGATATATAAAGTGATTTTATGGTGTATGGGTCTTGAAAGTGTTTGCTGAAACGTTTTACAAATCCTAGCATGCAATTTGCTTTATTGATGATATTGTTCTGATGTTCTACAAACGTGAGTTTTGAATCCAGTATGACGCCGAGATCCCTTACAATTTTGCATTTTTGTACTGGTTGATTGCCTAATTTTGTTTCAATGATGGGGTAACTTTGCTTTCTGCTAAATGATATAGAGTTGCATTTTTTAACATTCAATTGAAGTAAACTTTTGTTGCACCATTCAAAGAAAACATTGATTTCGTTTTGAAATGTTTCAACATCTTCGGTTGTTTTTATTTTCAGAAATAGTTTAATATCGTCGGCGTATATAAGGTATTCAATCCGTTTTAGAATAAAGGAAATGTCGTTAACGAACAGTATGAAAAGGAGAGGTCCTAAATGAGACCCCTGAGGCACACCAGAGGTCACAGCTACAGATTTAGATAATTCGTTTTGGAAACGAACGATTTGTGTTCGATCAGTTAAATATGATTGTAACCAGGAGAGAAGATTTGGATGAAAGCCAATTTTTTTTAATTTGAAGATTAAAAGGGGTATGTCAATGCGATCAAAGGCTTTGCTAAAGTCGGTATAAATAGCCTCAACATGAAAGCCTTTGCTCATAGAATCGATAACGTATGTAACGAATTCGAGAAGATTTGATGCTGTAGAGCGTCCTTTGAAGAAACCATGTTGTTTACTCGTTATAATATTTTTTACTTGTTGATAAATTTTTTCATTTATTATTGATTCAAAAAGTTTTGGGATGCAAGACAAAATAGCTATTCCTCTATAATTTCGTACATCTGATTTTTTTCCGGACTTGAAAATCGGAATTAAAAAAGATTTTTTCCAAAATTTGGGTACTTTTCTATAATTTAATGACATATTAAAAAGAATCAGAAGAGGCTCTGTCAATTCGGCCGCCAAGTTTTTAAGGAAACATGGGGGAAGTCCATCAGGCCCTGCTCCTTTGGAAGCATCAAGTTTTCTAAGTCCTTCGGAAACATTATTGTAATCAATTTCATTGACCTGAATGTCACACCCTAAATCTGGAATGACTGAAAAGTATTCCCTATCTCGGTCAGCCTCAGTGAAAGAAGTGTACACTTCTTGAAAAAATGTTGCAAATAAGTTAGAAATTTCCAGTGGATTATTTCCAATGCTTCCGTCAAGTGTCAATTGAGTAGGAAAGTTTGAATTTTTCATCTGCTTTTTAGTATAGCCAAAGAACGCTTTTGGGTTTTGTTTAATTTCTTTTTCAATTTTCTGATTGTATTTTTCAAAAGAACTTTTTATACATGAATTAAGCTGGTTGCATAAATTTATATAATTTTGATGATTTGTAACACTTCTATCACTTCTGTAGACTTTATGAGCTTTTTGCTTCCTATTTTGTAAGTTTTTCAAATCCTTGTTATACCAGACAGGGTGTTTAGAGCTGTAGGACCGTCTTTTAAATTTTGAAGGAACATAACTGTTTATTAGATTAATCATTATGTTATAAAAGGTTTCTACTGTTGTATCAACATTTCCTTCATTCTTCAATACACTTGACTACTCTATATTAATTAGTTCTAGTTTCAATAGTTCGAAGTTTGAATTCTGATAGTCTGGCATTTCCTCGTATTCCCAGTCGCGAGGTTTGGCACAGTTATGGATAAAGAGCGAGTATTCTATCGCTTTGTGAAATGCTTCGTTTTTCCATAGTGGATCAGCCGATTCGTTTACGCAAAAGTCTTCTGTACAGTTAGTAAAAAGTAGATCAAGATAATTATTGTTACTATTTTTAACATGATTTACTTGGTTTAAGCCTAAAATAGAAGCTTTGCCGAAGATTAATTGTAATGTTTCGTTTTCGCCTACGACTGGAAGTAGAATTGCTTCATTGTCATCATCCAAAATAAAGTCAGCGTTGCGTTGATTGAAATCGCCATAAATATGTAATTTTGCTTCCGGTTGTTCAGCTAATGTATTTTCAAGAATTTGGAAGAATAATTCAAAATAATGTGAAGTGGCATATTCAGGTGGAAAGTACACGGAAGCAAAAATGTGCATTTCTTTTGCCAATAATGTTTTTACAAAGATAGAATCAAATTCAGTATATGTTTGCGTTGTCATTTCTTCTGAGGGAAAAATAGAATCCAAAGCTACAAGAACGCCGCCACCTGACTTTTTTTTGGACAATGCTAAATTTCCATCGCTGCGGAACACATTAAACCTCGAACCGAAAACTTCTTCACTGTTAACGCTAGCGTCCCAGCTAGTTTCAGTAAAGAGAACAATTTGAAAAGAGGAGCCTAAAAGTTTCAAGCTTATTTCCTTCATTTTTACCGCGCTTCTCATACGGTTCACATTTTGGCAATAAGCTAGAATTTCGATCGAAGATCTAGTACCTACATTGGCACGCGTCGTTGGGGCAGAAAATTATATTGCCCATACATTACCGGGTAATCAAATGCCGTGGGAGCCGTTGGAGCGCGATGGCAGCATGGGGCAGCAAACGGTGTGACGTACGGGTTGGGAAACGGATAGGCAAACGTCGCTTGTGGGGAGACAGGTGGCACTGAAGGCGTCATGTTTCCGTTATGATTCGTTGGCAGGTTTGATGGGACGGCAGGTACAGTAATTCTCGGACGTCTTTTACGGCGCGGTGATACTTCAGGCGAAGAATTCGTTGGTAAATTTGGTGGGACGGTGGGTGCAGTAATTATCGGACGTCTATTACGGCGCGGTGATGGCACGGGGCTTGGTGTTCCTCGAACGTTGTCCTTTGGAGGGTTTAAAGTTTCACCCCTTATAAATTGGATACCTCGTTTGCTTCTGCGTTTACTGGGGCTGGCTGGCGGACGCGAAAAAAGGTTTTTGGCCGCCGCAAGAAGCTCTCGATCAGGCGGTAGTGGATAATTCATGTTGTGGGTATAACGGCTATTGATGTGGGGGTTCATATTATTGTTGTTAATATTACGCGCCTTGCGTTGCCGTCTTTTTTTTGCTCTATCGGCTTTTAGTTGCTGCTTCTTGCGACGCAACTGTCGATTGTCGTACTCCGTCCAATCGGCTTTCCATACTTTTCTGGTACCCAGAAGGCGCCAACCTGAGACAATTTTTTGACTTATTTGTTGATTCAATTCCTCGGCCAAACACGTTCTTGGTTCAAGCAAAGGGGTGACTGGTTTTGCTGCAACAGCGTCGTGAATCGACCTTAGTTCATCAATCAGGTCCACGTTACTCGATGGGTTTTGGACGGTTGCCCTTAGTGCATTAAGTTCCAAGGCAATGGACTGGAGCGAAGGAGTAAGCTCCTGTTCTAAATTGGAGAAGCAATTTTTGTGCTGCTCCTCCACCATGGACATAAGGCAATTTTGATGGCCTGAGATCATTTCTTCCAGCATTTCGAAGGTTTGCGCCATTCCTTAGACAATCACAAGATTCCTGCACCACGTGTCTCCCAGTAAAGCACGAATCCTCGGCACAATCCGTGGGCCGTAGGCGGTGTCGAAGTAAGCTATCTTCAAAGCAATCGAAAGATTCCTTTTAATTCAACCACGGTAAATGAAAAGTTCATATACCAGTATTTCGATAGCAACTTACTACCTTCTTCAGTGAACGTTTTCGATTGATAGATCGAAAACGTTCACTGAAGAAGGTAGTAAGTTGCTATCGAAATACTGGTATATGAACTTTTCATTTACCGTGGTTGAATTAAAAGGAATCTTTCGATTGCTTTGATTCAGTTGAATCATTCAACCAAGTAGGCTCATACCACAACAGAAGCTATCTTCGTTGGCGACAATTCCTGCTGGCAATCCATCCGGTGGTCCTTGCTGGCATTAAATCTGTTGGTCCGAGCCGGCATCCGCTGGCATTCTACCAGGTTCCCGCACCACGTGTCTCCCTGTAGAGCTCGAATCCTTGGCACTATCCGTGGTCCTCGGCGGTGTTGGGACCCCGTTGGCGGCACATCCCGCTGGCATTCCTTCTGGTGGTTCAACTGTTCCGACAGACGATCCGAGGGATGCAGAATAGCGGTAAGCAAATGACCAATCCCTCGCTATACCTGTCGTCGAACCCAAGCCAATTTCCTCAATCGCCACAATAAAATTCCTCCCACATCGAACCAAGTCGGTGGTCCAGCAGCATGAGCAGCAACGGCCGCAACGTAATTCCTTTCCCATAAATGTTGTTTGTGTCATGAATGGAAAAAATTAACAAAATTAAATAAACCTGCCTTCATGCAGGGGTTCTTACTTTGTGTTTAGTTTCGCCTATCTTCCTTCAACTTTATCGAGGTTCTCCTAGGTATTAAGCCGACCCTGAGGTTAACTAATCGACTGAGCTAGCCTTCGTTACAAACCTCAAAGTTGATCGACCACGTGTTCTATGTTGGCCGACGGTTTTGTTAAAAACACGTTGTCGTTTCTGTTCCCGGATGGAGCACCAGGACCAAGTTTGTACGAAGTGGCCCGCTTTATAGAAGCGTTTGCAGCGGATAAGCTGTCTTCGGAACTGGAGAAACTGTTACGTCGAAGATGGGTGTGGCTGGAGGCATCACAAAGTATGTAAAGGGTGATACGGTCAAAATTTGGTCAAGGGAAAACGCGTGTAAATCGGTGAAATCGTATATTTAAAAAATCAAATTAAATTTATTTTTCAAGTTTAATTAGTATAAAATTCAGGAAAAATATTCAGTTAGGCTTCCGCTTTTCCAAATCCGAATTGCCGGGCCTTACGCTTAACCCCTGCCATAGGATTTTGTACAACCACCTTATCCACCTTCTTCGCCGCAGAAAGCCAGTTTGCCTTGAACTGCTGCTCATCCTTAGCAGTTTTTTTGGTCTTTAGGTTCCGTTTGACCAATAGCCCAGTATTTCTCAATTGGGCGGAGCTCTGGCGTGTTGGGAGGGTTTTTGTCCTTGGGAACCACCTGCACGTTGTTGGCGGCGTACCACTCCGAGTTTCTTAAGGAAAGGCAGCAGACGTTTATTCAAACACTCTTTCACGTAAATTTCTTGGTTGACAGTCCCGGAAGCTATGAAAATGCTGCTTTTCAAGCCACAGGTACAGATGGCTTGCCAAACCAGATATTTCTTCGCGAACTTTGACAGTTTCATGTGCTTGAAAATATCTGCTACCTTTCCCCTTCCTTTTGCCGTATAAAACTCCTGTCCCGGAAGCTTCTTGTAGTCGGCACATGGACTAGGTTTCGTCGTCCATTACCACGCAGTCAAACTTCGTCAGCATCGTCGTGTACAGCCTCCGGGATTGCGCTTTGGCCGTGGTATTTTGTTTATCATCGCGATTTGGAGTCACTACCTTCTTGTAAGTCGATAGTCCGGCTCGTTTTTTGGCTCGATGCACGGTTGTAGACGATACACCCAGCTTATTTGCGGCATCTCGGAGAGAGAAGTTAGGGTTTCGTTTGAAACTACCGGCAACTCTCTTTGTCGTCTCAGTGGCTTCCGGTTTTCGATTTCCCACCGATCCAGACTTCCTGGCTGTCGACAAACGTTCCCCAAACACTTTAATTACATTTGTAACGGTTGATTTGTCAATTTTTAGCGATTTTGCCAGCTTTGCGTGCGAGTAGCTCGGATTTTCGCGATGCGCGAGCAAAATTTTTATACGCTGCTCTTCTTCCTTTGACGGCATTTTGACAACTGAAGAGTGAATTCCAAAATCAAAATAGAAGCAACATTCTACACACACACACACACACACACACCTTCAAAATGAGGGGTGTTCAAGTTTTTTAAATGCAAAATTGAAAGAAATACGTCAAGTTGATATTGACCAAATTTTTACCGTATCACCCTTTAAGGGTCTTCGATTTAGATTCGAATCAGCTCTCAAAGGGGTCTCACGGAAGTTCGATGAATGGAAGGGCACACTCGCACTTCGGGAAGAAGTAGGAGCCGTCGCTCAAAAATGAACACACTTGAGACAAGCTCCACAAAAGTTAGAGTTCGTGTAAAATGGGATTCTAAAACTTGAAGCAAGGTTTAGAAAAGTTTCCATTTAGTTCAGATTAGATACTTCTAAGAAAATGTAGTTTGTGACATAGTAATATTTTAAATAGTTTTCAAATATATGTTTGTAATTTGAAACAAATAAAAAGCAATTTGAAAAAAAAAATAATCGAAAACGCTGACTAAAGAAGAAGAAGTTGCTATCGAAATACCGGTAACAGAACTTTTCTTATACCATGGTTGAATTGAAGGGAATCTTTCGATGGCTTTGATTCAGTGGTCCGAATATACATTAATTCCGAACTGATGTACTTGCTATAGTTTTATTTTTATTGATAATTTACAGGTGATATTCATTTTATGACAAACAAAACTTTACCAAACATAGAGATGTAGAAGGTATGAGAACTCATTGCAAATCGTGTAAGATCAGATGCAAATAACAAAAAACAAAAATATTGAATTGAATTGAATAGGATGATTTAAAAATGTATGGGTTACAAACTTATGAAATGCAGTATATTAAAAGTCAAACAACAATAAAAAATAGATTGAGCTAACACATAGTAGCACAAGCAAAATAAGGTATTTCTACTCCAAGATATCTCAGATTTAATAATTGCTAATGCTGATCTCGTGAGCCATAGTCAATCTTTTTAGTCCGAACGAAACATTCAAACTATAGAAAAAAACATACGCTATTCAAAGGCCCTTCAAACTGTCAATTCTCCCTGCCTACCTTTAATAGTCTATAATTAGTCAACTGTTTCTCTGACGTGTTCAAACGTACATGTACAGACATTTGTACGTCACTTGTGGTTGAAGCTTGGTGACAAGACAAACTAAATTTCTCTGTTCGAAACCGCCGCCCAGAATTATCTCGAGCAGGTTGATCTTGAACTTGGTTCTCGCAGGTTGGTAGGTAGGTACAAAGATTTCCTTGGTTAGGAAATAACCGTCGAATCATGAATCCACTTGCACTTTGAGTGGCTTGTTGTTGTTTTTCAGCGTGTTGACGCTAGAATTCCACAATTTGCAACTTGGCAATGACACTCATGGAAGCATATTTTGCGACGCATTAAATGTTGACCCCCAAAAAGTTATATCCGTCTCTGTGGCCAAAACAAATTAAGCACATTTAGATAGCATTATAGCTGAGGAAACCATTGCCGGACAACAACACTCGAGGGATCCTCTTCAATTAAAAATAGATATATTCGAATGGACGAGGCTTCGTGGGTGTTTATAAATCTAAATTGTGGAATACCGTTCCTCTAATATACATTTTTAAGGCTTAAATTTTAAATAACGAATGAGATTGTGACATTGGATTTTTTTTAACCGGTAACAGACTAAGAATTATTGTCAATACCTTTTTGAAAATCTAGAATTTAAACACATTAAAATCAGAAAACTCAGAAACACCTCTTAATTTGAATTTTTCCAAAAAAAAGTTCTCACAACTATACAGGACAGTGAATAAACTGGTTTCAAACAAAGATCAGAGTTAATATTTTGTCCGGTTTGGTTTGCGCCAACAGGTGACAGAGCTGTCGTGTTATCACCATCATTCAAATGAACGCTAAAATTGATAGCGATCACAAAAAAGACAACTACCTATCTGAAACTTGATCGCGATCTACATTTTGCATGGTTGCATTCGCAGAAGATTGATAATTGTGGGCCTCTGTATTCACAAAGTCACCCTTTAGCTATAATTTACTACATATTGCAAATTGCTCACCCTGGGTTGGGAAAAAAGGAACGGAAAATCATTACAATTCAAAACCTAAACAAATGATTTATAATTGCAATTTTTTTTAAGTATAAATTTTCTAGCAATAAATTGTGCACATGTTTTGTTGTTAAAACTAAAAGGTTCCTAAGTATCAAAAATTGTTGATTTAAAACGAAGTCGAAGTGTGTGTTTTAATAACGCCATTCTTGATAAATGTACAATTTTGGCTCCAAGATCCCAATAAATTTGAAGCTACATGGTTAAGGATCTGAAATAATACTTTTCATACGTGATTTTTTCAGAATTCAAATCTGCCGTCGGATTTGGCCTAAGAAATCTCAGTGAGGTGCTATTTGACCTTAATTACCGAGAAATAAGCTATTTATATGTATTAAGAAAAAGAAATTTTAAGTCATGGCAATTTCATAAAAAAAGATGAAAATTTAAAAAAAACTTAAAATCATTTAAAATTGACTATTCACAAATAAAAAGATCTTAAGCAGTTATCTGTTTTCCCCCCTCTCTCATATGAAGATTTTTTTTTATTTTATAAAATAGTTGCTTTATATCTCATCTCTATCTATTTTGATCGATTGTAAAAAAAATAATATCAAATTGAAGCTTATAATGCATACAATAACGCTTAAAATTTTAGATAGATCGACTAATGTATGCCAAAGATATTCGTTTTTGTATAAGAATTTAGCTTTTCAAAAAATAATTTATCAAAATAGCAGATTTTTTATGGAAGAGGGCTATTTTAAAAAGCTTGAAGCTCATGTTGGTAAAACTTCCTAAATCTTCATAAAACTTCACATAAGAATATTTTTTTATGATTTTTTTTTTCGGATGAAGGTCATGATTGTTTTTATCTGGATAATAAAGACCAAATAACACATCACTCAAATGTCTCCGGTCGAATCTGACGGCAGATTTTAACTCCTGAACTTGCGAGTTCGAATTTTTTTTTTGGATTTTAGGTCCAAGTTTCCCCACTGTGCAGTCCTATAGTTGCCCTTATGTCAAAGATTAAGGGATGGCCGATGCTCCCATTTGATGGGGCCCTTCCTTTAGTCGGAGAAAATCTATGTAGAAAAAAAAGTATATGAGATGATTCTTTTGATGTATCTGTTGATCACGATTTGGTTCAAAAACAAGAGATCAACACAACAAAAAATTTAATACAGAAACGTATTCATCAAAAATAGAGACACATGCACATGTGTATACGAAACGGCTCAACTGCATCAGTAATCCATTAGCTATACATAGCTGAAAGTACAGAATTCCGATATATATAGAGCATTTCCAAGCTTATAACCACCCGCCTGGGTTAGCTCGCGAACGAAGCAAAGGTTGGATTTATTTTTGTTTTCGAGATTTAAAAGCAAGCAGCACCTGATTATATGTAAGCTCGGTGACGAGCCTTAAAAATCGACCACCAAGCTGGATATACAATAGATTTGTACGACTTCGTTAGAATTCTCTGAAGTGATAGGGGACGGGCGAAGGCATGGCAGGTTCGAAAACCAATCAGGGCTCAGATTGACCCTTACTGAGGAGCGCTAGTAGAGCCGACACGCGATCAAGCCAATTTGCGTCATTTACAAAATCACATGATCACGGAAGTTCGCGACTACATACATGTTGTGTACAGGTAGCAAAGAGGTGTCACTCACTAGTAGTTAGATTTAATATGCATACGTCACATGAAATTCACGTCAAGGCTAAGTTGGATGAGTAAAAGTGCTTTTTCAACTTGTTTTTGACGAACGTGTGGTGTGATTTTAATAAAAAAAATAATCATATTTTTTTTTGTTCGTAACTGTTTCATTTTAACACATTTAGCGTTCCTTAATGTGTAAACACATTGTGAACCAATTACGAAATATCTCGTTTTTTAATTCCCATTTATGTGCTACACTCAGAAGTCTATCTCAAATGTTATAAATTTAGTCAAGAAACTATATTCTACAAAATTAAACACAACACTTTCGGTAACTCAAGGATATCAAATTTTCAGAATTTGATCCAGTGGTTTCTGAGATTTAGAACGCCGAATATCGGAGTTTTCCGGCGGTGTGTAAAATCATTTCACTTTGTTATCATTTAGACAATTTTTTTTAAATTGAATATCGACATGTTAAATGCAATGCCGAATTCAAGGAGGGGGGGGGGGGGGGGGGGTATTGTAATACAGTTTTTTAAGCCACGATATTCACTTTCAAGATAATCCAGAAACGAAAATGTCTCTATTAACAGTAAATTATAAATAATTCATCAACTTCTTGCTCCTTTTTTTAATGAGGTTACGATCCCTAAATTTAAGAAATTTTCACTAGTTTGAAACGGAGTTTTATATCATTGATTCTGAGCATCTGGTGTTCTTTTAATTCATTCTTAATAAGTGCTAAACATTTTTTTCTTTGTTGGGTATCACTGCGACCAGTTTGTTGATCTATTGTAATATGTCCCCTGTTTGATATAAGCTTAGTCAAGGAAGATCACTTTCATATATTTAAATAGTGTCCCTATCTTGAGATTTAGCATTTTCCCAATCTGGTATAACCGCTCTTATGAAGCTGTTCACCTTTTTAGGACCAATTGAAAAAAACTTCGGAGGGATCTAATATACCACAGCCGATTATTTTAATCCGTTTCGATATAAGCGAAGGACGTTCGCAAAGAAGATGCTCTGACGATTCCTTCTCCATAGTGCAGAAACGACACTCGTCAAAGTTTAATCTGACAATTTTATTCATGTGATATCTGCATTCACAGTGACCTGTAACGAGCCCTGTAAACATTTTAAGTTCTTTCTTAGATAAGCAAAGAGCTTTTTCTGATTTTTCAATACTTGATTGGATAAATCTTTTAGCCTGTTGCCCTATAACAGAGTTTTTCCAATTGCTTGCAATTACACATTTTTCTTTATTTTTCATTTCTAATTTAAAGTAGCATTTGGAAATACTGCAAAATGGTTCTGGTTCCTCGAGCGGAATAGAAGACCCTTCTCTGGCCAAGCTGTCAGCCTTTTCATTGCCCTCTATACAGCAAAGCCCAGGAACCCGGTAAAGATTAACTGAATTTTTTGAATTAGTTTTTCCAGGCAATTGATGCATTTCCACACTAATTTTGAAGAGCATGTGTAGGACCTGAGTGATTTAAGAGCTGCTTGACTATCTGAAAAAATGCATATATTTGCATTTCTATATTTCCTTTTCAAACAAATGTACACACATTCTAGTATTGCATAGATTTCGGCTTGAAAAACTGTCACCCAATTATCCAGAGAAATTGAAATGTTTACACCAGGACCCGTTATACCCGCCCCAGCAACATTTCCAATGCTAAACATATTTTTCGGACAGTCACCAAATTTTTTTTAAATTTATATTTTATAATAAGGGGGTAGGATGCAACAAAATACAATTCAAATTGATACTTGTAAATCTCATATATCACGTGTTTTATCTCGCTGGAATATGATTGTTTTGTATGATGCGTTTGTTAACATCAAAATATCATATTCAACCAGTATTTTTTTATTTCAATTAGAAGAGTTTTCTGTACACGAAAACAATTCTAGGTAAAATTCACCTAGAAAAATAATTAAACACAAAAAAGGTACCTTCTTCCTCATAGCGAAATGAAGTTTACCTGTATTGAGCTGAATAAAAAAAAGGTAAATTTGAAAAAGGTACGTGTTTCAGGCGCGCATTCATTGAGGTTATAGACATTTACTAATATGTCTAATAAAGGATCAGCTGGCCGGATCGTCACGAGAAAGTTGGGGAGCTGCGTTGGTTAGCTTGATCTAGTTCCTCGTTGGAAATACGGCGGCAGGTAAGCTACACGGAAAAAACTTTTCAAATGAACGCTACGTGAAAATGTACATGGATTTTTGCCACCATGAAAATCACGTGGAACCTACGTGAACTTCAGGTAGCAAACAGAGCTCACACAGCAAGCAGAATTCACGTAATTTTCATATGCGTTGTATGTGAAGATAACGTAGATCGAATGTGAAAAGGGATTCGTTCTGCTACATGCGATTCACATAGATTTCATTGAAATAAGAATGTAGGATTTTTTTTCGTATCATTTAAATAAAAAATATTTTATTTTTAAGGATTTTTATTATGCCACGTAATTTACAAAACACTGTGCCATTTTTTCACTTTCACAACTACACTATTTACACTTTCATTTTAATTTAATTGACACAATAACATCGTCCAAAAAATGGCAAATTGATGTGCCTCCATAGCACAGTGGTCCAGAAATGAAATTTAGCGGGAAACAATTATTTGCGCTCTTGCCTTAGGTTTAAGACATTTGGTGTGCAAGACAAAGTTGTACAACGTTACAAGGCGCTACTTTTGAATGAAACTTTTTTAGGGTGGTTCATAAAACTCCTTAGATACGAAAATTATTTTTTTACTGTAATGAGATAGTGCTATATTATGTTCAGCAATTATGTAGAACAACATAATTGATGAAACTTTGTAGAAGACTTTGAATGTCTATCTATTAACGTTTAGGTTTTATGATGATTTTTCGTGTACAAGTTAGGGTGGTCCTACAAAAACAAGTTTTATTGTTATAACTTTGTTGGGTATCAACTTATCAAAATCATGTGTTCGGCAAGTATTTAGCAAATCATTATGCGCATCTTTTGAAGAAAACAGATTTCTAATATCTGCTTTTGATTCGCAGTTATCATGAATTTTGTGTTCAAAAATGGCCGTTTTGTATGAGCCATAACTTCAAATGGAGCAAACCGAAAAATTCAAACTTTAATTCGTTTGAAAGAACACGTTAAAATCTACATTATATCGAAAAACTGGAGAGGTGTTTTTTGTTTAAAGCTTTTTATTTACATTTGAACTTGACCAAAATTGCCATTTTTCATATAACAAAATATATCACTTTTGCTCTGCGACATGGAATTCTTCTTTGCGTTCGCACCCCTAGTCAACAATTCTAAATTTTTTACCACTACAAAAGCAGAGTTTCCTATTTATAACCTTTTGTAAAAATTTTGAAAGACTAACATAGCCAGAGGGGCACAAATGAGAAAAAAAATCAGGATTCTTGATTATTAATGCATAAAACCATAAAATGAAAAAAATGAATTACTAACTACCCAACAAGAAAGTCTTTTTGTAGGACCACCCTAACTTGTACACGAAAAATCATCATAAAACCTAAACGTTAATAGATAGACATTCAAAGTCTTCTACAAAGTTTCATCAATTATGTTGTTCTACATAATTGCTGAACATAATATAGCACTATCTCATTACAGTAAAAAAATAATTTTCGTATCTAAGGAGTTTTATGAACCACCCTAAAAAAGTTTCATTCAAAAGTAGCGCCTTGTAACGTTGTACAACTTTGTCTTGCACACCAAATGTCTTAAACCTAAGGCAAGAGCGCAAATAATTGTTTCCCGCTAAATTTCATTTCTGGACCACTGTGCATAGCGGTTATCTGAAGTTGCCGCTGACCCGATTCCACATTCTGTTTAAATAGAAGAAATAGAAAAGGTTGTAAATAACAATCAAACAGCTAAATTCTTTATACTTACAAAAAACAGCTTCAAAATGTCTCTATTTGCCTGTAACAACTGTGCTAGAACTTGGAACCACGCCATATTGAGTCGGTATTCGTTTACAGAGATTTAACGTGAATGACCCATTAAGAGCTACGTGAACATCACATAGAATGCACCCATTCCGTCTATACTTGGCGGATCATTGGATTTTCACGTAAATCGAATGTGTCTTCATTTTGACAGAATATAATTATGTGAGTTTCACGTAAGGATCAAGTGTTTTTTTTATTGACCTCTAAGTGATTCACGTAAGTCAAGCAAAAATTCACGTAACGAGCGCCTACGTGAAAATCCAGGTGAATTTAACGTTTCCTTTTCGGATGAGTGTATTCAATAAGTTTTCATTCGGCTCCAGTGTTTTAAATGCATTTTATTTTTCAGATTTTTCGTTATCATAATCAGAAATGGATCCGGTCAAATGTACAACCCGCTGGCAGTACGAAAAAGAAGCTTATCTCATAATATACACTGAGCGAAATAAGAATAGTACCACTATGAATTTTGCTTATTAAAGTATGAATGATTGTAAATCACAAAAATTTTCTTTTACAGTTTGTTTTGAATTCTTTAACGGATAAATCAAGCATAAGTTTACTTTTTTTGGACGTAGAAATTGGCGTTGAGGACCAAAAATACGAAAAAAGGGTGCGAAATAAGAATAGTACCAAGATTATTTCTAAAAATTTACAGTGTAAAAGTGAATTATAATGCTTCTACGAATTATTTTTTGATGGGATAACTGCATTCTAAGGAGTTTTCTCTAATTTTAAAGGTTTTCAAAGGTTTTAAAAGGGGGTTTTAAGAGATGCTCTTCTATAACTAAGGAATTTGATATTTGAGCTATGTATAATACTTTATTAAACAGCTTGATTTCTTCATTAACATTCATTAGTATGATGCAAAATGAGGAAACATAGATTTAAGGCTGAATTTGAATTTGTATCAGCAGAGATCTCTCCTATCAATGTTTGAATAAAATCAATATTTGAATCAATTTTGTTTTTTTCTTTTCTTAATTGAACTATTTTGTTGATAAAACCAATTGAAACAAACGTTTACCTTTTTGCAAGGTGAACAAGAAAACGGTACAAATTACTTTTTGCTGCTTATAAGTTAAAGAGAAAAAGGTAGATTCTACCTTTTTCAGAGTGAAAATCAAGAAGGTAAAATTTACCTTTTGCTAGGTGAATGAAAACAAGGTTAAATTTACTGAGAAAGAGGGGTGGAAAAAAATCACACCTGCTTCTCGGTAAATTTTACCTTTTTTTATTTACCGTGTAGTATTTTTTACCTTTGAATGTATGAAGCACCCTTATGCCTTGAAGCATTTTGACAGAAAAAATGTAATTTGAAAAAAAAATCATTGCAATCGGTGTTTTATGCGTTACGGTGTTAGAAATTTATCAAAAACTATAAATTTTCAAATTTTTTCATTAGTTTTTCAAATAAAACAAAGTTTGTTGTAAGTTACCCCATTTTCTGAGTAAGCTGGAAATGGCATGTCTTTAGAAATTTAAGAAAACTGGTGAAACCAATAATTCATCTGACTATGTGAATTGGAAGTCTCATCAAGTTTTTTATAACGAATACAAACACTTACAGGATCTCAATGAAAATTGATGTTTGCTCGAAGAGATTCCCTTCTACTTAACTCTAAGCGTTTATCTTTCTAAAATATGGTGGCTAGCATAGGCTTGCCAGATGGACATTTGAAGAAAAAAAGCGGGACACAGCTGAAAAAAGCGGGACATTTTAAAATGTGTTAGAAAAGTCATAATAAATATGTTTTTGGTGGATACTCTGAGTATAAAAGTGCGGTGCTTTTATACTAGAATACAAAAAAATCATAAATCGGCATGTGAAGCATAGCTCAGTTGGCAGAACAACTTCTTTTCGAGTCAATGTCTATGGTTTTTAACCCAGGAGTAAACATCGACAAAAGTTGAAGCTTTTCAATGCTCTCCCGCCAACTGAATCATTGAAAAAAAAAAAAAAATAACAACATTGATTGAAACGAAAAAAGGCGAATCATTGATGGAAATGATCCGCTTTACAAGCGATTTCCGGTTTAAAAAACTCAAATCAAATTTTCTTGAAGATCAATACAAAACAAATGCTAGGTAAATCTTTCATTTTCGTTATATTTGTTAGCATTCTGGAACAAATATCAATTTCTTCTTTTGTCACCCCCCCCTTCGAAATTTCCAAAAACCCGAAGGGGGGAAATAAATAAATTTTGAAGTAATTTATGTAAATAAAATAAAAAAATTCCAATATCTGAAAGTTTACGAGACTAAAAATTAAATTTAAGAAGATGAGAGTTATTTCACCTTTTGTTTTCTCGATTTTATTGAAATTTTCGATAAAAAATTACTTGATTTATAAGTTTTGTGCAACAATATAATATTAAATTTTGTTGCATACAAGCTTCCGTGCAATTTATTCCAATTTATTTGTTTTTCGCATTATTTTTTATTGTCCCCCCCCCTCGCGATGTTCCAACTCCGAGTGACAAAAGAAGGATTTGAAATTTGTTCCGGCCTAATAGAATAATTTGTTATACTGTAAAAGTCACAAACATAGTTAAGTTTCAAGATTGAGAACATCTCAAAATTATAGAAAATATACTTATCAATTAAATTAATTTTAGTGCAAAGTATTGTCAGTGGGTCATCATTTGAGCAGTCTTTCTCTAGCACTACCCAAAATATTTTTAAGTTTACTGAAAATCTACAGATTTGATCGAGGGGCTTCTCTACCTAACCCTTTTAAAGGCTTGGTTGCTATCTAAAGGGTTAATCAACGTTTATAATCATCAGGTTCGAAGATAGGAAAACAACATAAATTTATGTGCATGTCACATAACAATAGGGAGCTTGGCAAACAACAAATACTTGTAAAATGTTATACCATATGAAACATTTTTATAATACATTCAGTTTAACATACCTTTTAAAACACAATGAATTGGCCCTCAAAGTTTGATAGATTGAATCTGCCATGAGTTCCACAAATGAAAACATTTTTATTCTTGAAGAATGCAATGAATACTGTTTTATATTTCATTCCACATGAAATCAAGTAGAATCAACTGATATGTAAAGATGAAATGATGTACATTATAGAAGAACTAATATTTAATACAGCATTATATTTCGTGGAATATCGTGATATGTGAAGATGACCAATATTCTAAGCTAAGGTTGCCAAAATTTCTCTTGGAAGTACCCGGACCGGGCAAATACGGGCGGCAATTTCATCGAAGAACCTGCAAAATCCAGGCATTTGATTTCAAAATTTTCAACTCAAAATTGAAACAAATTTGGTCAAAGCATGTGATTAGGGTAAGTGAGCCCTATTTTGGCATGGTCCTTTTCTTGGCATGCCAACATGTCTTTTCATGTTTTTCAGGTCCAAATTGAGCTTGAAAAATTTTTAATATATTTTCATTGCGAAAAGAATAATTTGTTTCAAACCTGTGCATACCGAATTTTTTGATTCTTTGTACTTTAATAAAGAAGTAAATTTTTTTCGATCTGCATCCGAGGAAATTATGTTGGAAATCATCGTATGAAAATCAGATGAACTCACCTTTCTAGTGCAACTGTTAAATTCACATGCGATTTCAAACGCGGACATTCATTTGAAAAATTTGCAATAAATACTCATGCTTACAGTTAAACTCGACAAAAAATAAAAAAATACTAGAAAGACCAAATAGTGAATATTTATTGAGGTTTTAAATAAAAATTTGAAACTAATTTTGTTCCTTTTCTTGGCATGCAACTTCAATCGAAATACACCACCAGTGTTGGAAGCTGGAAAAAATACATGTTAATTAAAGAGGTATTTTTGGGCTGATGTTTTCCCCAAAACTTCATTTAAAACTACGCATAAATATTTTCATACTAATTGGGTTGTATGATAAGACCTTTTCTATCAACTTAAGCTTTGAAATAAGTTGGAGAACATAAGAAATTCGACTAACTAAAAGTCATATCCAAGCATTGAAAATGTAAAAATCGCTATTTGGGAACCATGAATCGAAGGTACATTGGTATGCGTGCTAACAGCATTTGCATTGCAGTCTGCCGAGCAAAAGTCACGTGGTCTCCTACAGAACACAGTGGTTTGAAATATAAAAAAAACTAAGTTAACTTAAGATGTTTTTCTTATCCAAAATTTGTTAGATCGATGGCAATTTATGACTTTAGTATATAAAATACACAATTAATTGAGTGTTGGGATCATTTTCTATTGCTTGGGAACCATATACTCAGAGTTTTTTTTTGGATTTTTGTTCTAATTTTTTTCTTGGAAACAGAACCTGGAAGTTCAGGAAAATATCGTTTTTTTTTCCAATTATTCCTTAAAATATGTGAGTCGATTTAAAAAATGTTTACAGCAAGGTTTACATTCTAACATTTTTTTGGCGTATCAATCCACTGCGCAACGCCCCGGGCATTCGAGATGGCTCTTGCCAGAAGCTCATAATCTCAGCTAACAAATTCAAAAGGGCATAATTTTAAAATACCATTCAAGGAATTTTTCAATTTCTTACTTTATGGAGCCAAACTCCACAATATGAAGACAGTTGTTTGGTAGTGAAAATAACCCTATGTGTCGCAATCGCATTGCGGAATTTCTGGACTTCCGACTTTTTGAAATGAAAGCTTATTTTGTGCTTCCCTTCCAACCAAATTTCATCAATGTTTTCAAAAGCCTTTTTGTTGTATGAGTGGCGCCCGGTATTCCATCGTCGCATAGAACTTTACGCTCAGCTGACGTCATTCTGTCAGTGGCCTTATATCCAGAATAGCCAACGATTCTGTTAACTGTCAATTGAGCCTTGTTGGTAAAGATCTATTGCACTCTTCTGGTGGCCAAGAATCGGATCATAGAAACGGAAAACAATTGGTACGGCGGCCAAGTAATTGGAGCACCGCAGTGAGTACTTTGCATGCATTTTGCTCACATTATTGAAAGTTCCATAGAGAACACATATTTTTGTTGAACTCTAAGCAAGTTAGCAAGTAAATTCTTCAAAGGGTGTTCTATGGTACACTCACCAGGAAGGTTGGAATGTCGAAAAAAAGGGTAAACCATGCCTTAGGTGCCAAGGTCGGGTACATTGACCCTATACAATAAAAATCAAGAAAATCACTTGAATCGGACGTATATTTTTTTTCCACGTGTGTCAAAATCGTAGTCGAAAAAATTCTTTTCCATTTTATTCAATGAAGGGGAAATTAAGTTAAGCATTTTCCTCTAATAGTGGAGATGGATTAACCTTAAAAGCCCTCGAATTCTGATGCTGCTCATCCCAGAATTTCCAAGAGCGTGTGAATAAGTCTAACGAGTGTTGTTCCCCCGGCCGGGTGTGACCCATTGGCCGGACTGCGGACGAATTTTTGGCAAAAATTCAAGTAAACAGAAGCTAAATATTCTTTTTCATTTTAATTAATTTTTAAAGCGAGTTCCATGATTTTAAAATGTTGTTTTGCAACGGTTTGCGATGCACATTAAGTGCCCTGAGAAGCATTAAAATTCTGATTTACTTTCCGAACCGTTTTGAAGTTTTAGTTTAAATTAAAGTTTTCGTTATAGCATTTCACGGTTCGTTTGAGTTAATCAGGGATTTTTATATCATTTTTTTTAAATTCTGCTATTGATTACTATTTAACAAAATTTACTCGTTATTACAATGAAACTATAAAATCTGTCTTACAAAAATTTTATGAGAAAACACTATTCAAGTAAAATTTAACAATATATATCGTATCCTTTTATCGATCTTCACTAGTTTTTTTTAAATCAGTGATGTATATCTCTGTCTTGATATTTTTTAGCGATCTTATTTTGAAATTTAATTTAGAAGAGCGAAATCAAGTCACTAAAGTATTAAAGTGTAACAATGTCATTATTTGGTTTCTCATCGTTGAAAGGTACATTGTTTAAAATAATATAAGCATATTCGATTAACTAGGTTCAAAATAATAGGTAAAAATCTTAAAAAATTCCTAGACTTTTTCTTTTATTATTGTTTTAGCAATTGTTTTTTATTCTTTTTATAATCTGTCAACGTAATATCTAACGCACAGAAGTAAGTAATTTACTTGCTTCAAGAGAAAGCATTTTTCAATTTGTCTTTGTAGAAAAACTAAAATAATGGGTAGTATAAAAATTCGTGAGCTCAAATACTTAAGCACCAAAAAGTATTAAACTTTCTGCAAACCTTTCCCAAAATTCAACATGTTATCAAATTGCATCATCTATAACTTTTTGATTCTTCATTCTATGTTTTTTAGTGTTCATTTGTTAATTCTGTTCAAGAGTCGTTTCGCGAATCAGTGATGTGTTAGACATTATAGTGAGGGAAATAGCTAGCTTGTAGAAAATTCGAATGGTCGCTTTTCTAATTATTTGAGAGTTCATAATTCTTTTTAAATTTTCTAATTAAAACACCTCGCAGATATTATAAGGAGTTTCCTTACGAAAATGACTAGGAGCAAAGGAGGTGCAGGTCAACCAAATATCACACCATTTCCCAAGAATGGCTCCTGATCCAAACCTCTCCCTTACTAAAATAAAACCCTTCCTGAGATACTGGAATACAGATTCGCAGACGTATAGACGGTTTCTATAGCTGGTGATACAGATTTTTCATTGTTTCAGAGTTTTCAAAACAAGCTTTTGAAGAAAACTGAAATAACAGATGTATGGTTGATCCTAAAAAATATTTTACTAAAAATCCTTCTTTCATCCCTCTTTGACTAGGACGTGGCCGGCGCCGTTATTGATCAATTTTCAAAGGGAGAGCATGAGTTTTGTGCATTGAGAATGAGTTACTAATCCCAACCCAGTAAGCGCGTCCTCTCAAAAATCGACAGAGAATTCAGAAAATTGAGTACTGGGTATCCCGACTTAGGAAAAAACGGTTATTTCTGCGACACTCGCACACGCGCCGTGGCCGATATTTCTTCTTATTCGACTTGGGAGCATTTTTCTGACGAACTTAACTGGGCCGTCGCGCGACGGCTGCTCGTTATTACCTCACCGGGTTACTCGTTTCGAATAAACTGTGCGCAAGCGAAGGATTGTCAGTTCCAGACGTACCCTCGTGTGGTGTGGTCGGGTAATAACGGGCGGTTAATTTTTAAACGAAGGATATTTAAATCTTGAGAAAATGTAGTGTTATGTGTTGTGTAGTGTAGTGAGAAAATGTAGTACATCGCCAATAAGGTGCAACATTCGGTAAGTGACATATTATGTTTTATCAAAACGAATTTCATTTCAAAAATTTATATTTAGAAATAAAAATTTTAAATTCTATTCCTCAATTCCCACAATCGTTTTCAAATTGCCATTTATAACATTTTGTTCCGATGTGAGAATGATGAATTCATCAGTCATCAGTTTTCGATTTTTTTTTTCAGAATTTCGAAATTGAAGTTATTGTGTTAGAATTCAAAATTCTGTATTTAAAAATTCTGAATCTGAATCGGAATTCTAAAATATGAATCTGAATTGTGAATTTGAATTCTAAATCCGGAATCTGAATTAAGCTGAATCTGAAATCTGAAGCTGAATCTGATTTTCAAATCTGTAATCTGCATTTTATACCTGAATGTGAAATCTCAATAATGCTGAATCTGAATCTGTAATCAGACACCGAAACCTGTATCTGAAATTTGAATCTCAAATCTGATAAAGCTGAATCTTAAATCTAAATCTGAAAACTAAATATGAGAATCTGACTTCTGGATTTGAAATTTGAATCTGAAATCTGGATTTGAAATCTGAATCTGGAAAATGAAATCTGAAATTTTAAACATAAATCTGAATCTAAATTTTCAAAAATAAATCTGAAATCGGAATCTGAATTCCAAATTTGAAATCTGACACGGAAACTTTTATCTAAAATATGAATTTGAAAGCTGAATCTGAACTCTTAATCTGAATTCTAAATCTAAATTCTGTATCTTAATTCTGAATCTGGATACCAACAATGTTTTGGTTGTTGAATGGTCTTTAAGATTGAGTTGGCCATCCAATAACAAAGTCCAAAACATCAAATAAGCATCACAGTCGATAACTCCGAACAAGAATCTGAATTCTGAATTAGAATTAAATTCTGTAACTGAGTAAAAAAATTGATACCTATGTACAAAGTATGAATTAAAATTCCCTATTTTGAAGCTTGATTGTATTGTTCTGATTATATCTATTTGCTATTAAAAATACAAAAAGATTTTGAAAAAGAAATTTGAATTTCGAATTTTATAATTAGGAAAAAGGAATAAAGTATAAAACAAAATTAAATTAAACACTGTTGCCCTAAGTTTTCTGAAAACTACGGATTAGATGAGTGAACATAAATTTAATTGTTTTTTTTATATGTATCTGTTTTTGTACGCTGCGGGGAAAAAGTATGAAGCATACAAACGAAAAAAAAAATGCGGGTAACGGTTTTTGAAAGGATTAATCCAATAAAGCATTAATTTGGGAAATTGCATTTTTTATGCCCTTTATCAAATTAACACCACTGTAACGGAAATCATTCGGCAAGCGTCGGCAGATCTGAGCCGAACACACACACCACGATAGGAGCACTCGAGCACAATTCGGATCGTGCTCTCTTGGGGCGGGTCTAAGCATTTCTTCTCAGATCTCGTAGCACTCACCCGAGACACGCATATGGTGTGTTCCTCTCTACCGATGTGATGATGCAAAATCGCCAGAGAGATCGTTACGATCTCTCTGGCGATTTGAGTTACCTCTCTGTCGATTCATGTTTACTGGGAAGCTGCATTCCTTTGGCCCTTGTACAAAATTGATGGCCTCGATCAATCGCGGAGTAGCAACCATTGGCGATGTGGAACTCGTTCTACTTAGCTACGCCAGCGATCATGAAATTCGAAATGCATTGGATGATTCGATACAATATAATAAATTTTTATTTAAACCATGAGAAAATGGAAGTTTTTTTGAAGACTTATCGAAGCATTTCGAGCTTAATGATTTAAGGTGGATATGAGTAGTCAAACAAGCTAAGCTAAGCTAAAAATCAAGAAAATCACTTGATATATTATTTTTTTTTTTATCAAAACTCATCAGGAGATTTTAAATCCTATTTTAGGCTTTCAAAATTTCATTCATGTTTATTTAGATAAAACTTGTTCAAAACAATCGCTTTTGGATTGCGTCCAAAATTTGAGAATATCATTTTTGTAGTTTATTTAAATAATTTAAGACCTTTTAATCACCCGGGTTGTTCGGGATCATTTTTGTAGTGATCAAAGAAAAATCAGGTATCATATTTGTCTGTTGTAGAGCAATTAAATCGAATTTAATTAGGAAAACTTATTTTTTATTTGGAAACTTTGTTGAAAAAAAGCGGGACATTTTGAGTAAAAAGCGGGACGGCGGGACTTTTTTGAGAAAAGCGGGACATGTCCCGCTTTTGCGAGACGGATGGCAACCCTAGGCTAGCATCTTACAAATGCTAAAACCAACAACCGACAGTAAGTGTACCATGTATGCCGTGACCGGCATTCGATCTCATGACCGTTGGCTTAGAGGAATTGGACTCGGTCAGGTCGTTTACTTTTTGGAAGACCATGCTTTTAGCACTTCTACTCTCTCCTAATAGGCCCCGGGAATTTCACGAAAGAAGAAGGGATGAACTTTTTTTGTATTGATTAACAAAATGATTGCATAGTGTTTTAAATTTTTTTCATTCCAATAGTTTGAGCGGTCACGACTTTACTCGCATTGAAAATTATATCTTGTGATCGCCAGAAAAATCGCAACATTTTTGGCGCACTCCAGAATGTCAGCGCTACGTGACGAGCCTCTAATTTGTTAATTCATTCCGATGTTTTCCTCTTCTTTTCTGCCGTCATCAAATTGTTTTTGTTGTTAGAACGATTGACGGAATGACCAATTAGTACAAAAACGAGAGAGTCAGTCCCAAATGGAAAAAAAGTTGATTTATATGACATTGCGCCAATGTCGAACCAACTAACCAACCAAGGCGCCTCATCTTGACAAGTATCATGAGTGAGCGAAAGAACTATCGATCGATTGAAGTGGAGCCGCCGAACACACACCTCTCAATTTTATTGAGTAGAGGTTCGATTTTTCGCACATTGGACATGCTAAATAATTATAGTAGCGCCAAAGAGGAAGAAACACGATTCAGAATCTTTAGTATGGGTTTTTGAATCCAGATATGCGATAAGATTGCAATACTACATTCTAGGATTAGCCTAGGAGCCGCACTTGTTACATTTCTGCAGGGTGCAGGCAGGTGGGTTAGCGCGTGTAGGAATTCGTTACTCGGAGAGGCACGTGCGGACTCTTAACGGGATGCGTGATTCGACAAGCACTGTCCAGAGAAGTCAATAGTCTCGTCCAGGCGTAGAAGTGCATTTTAATTGCCCGTAGTTCCAAGCTGCCAGAGGGAAGGGGGACGACGATACTCAATTGATAACATTTCGATTTTTTTTAATTGATTTGTGCCCGCCGATGTTGCCAAGAACGGTATTACGCAATAGTTCTAGAACGCGGCATCACGCCTGTCTACAGAAACCGGTTAGACTAGTGAGAGATTAATGATCAATAGAAACTCTGATTTGAATTATAGATTGTACAAAAATAAATGTTAAGAATACTTAACTTCAAAAAGTATGAGTGTTTCTACTTTTTCTGGATACAGATTTCAAGAAAAAAAAAAGCTTGAAACCAAAATATTCTTTGTTCGAATTAATATACCTCCTGCGACCTTGAAATTTGAAAGTAAACAGTTGGGAACGCTCCATTCCACAGACGTGCCTTATAACTGGGCGCTCTCAGAAGCCCGTCTAAAATGCACGATTTTTTTCACGCATGAATGAAAGTTATTACAAGCGAACCACATATGACTATGACTAGATACACATTATTTTGCGCGGTAGGTTGTTTACTTGCTTGAAAGTGTTGTTCCTGAACGATTTTCAAAAAAAAAGTTGGATTTAATATTAGATGGCTCAACACGTGTATGTGTTGTATTTATTTGTAGTAAAAAACATATAAAAAATACAAACAATAAAGCCTTAGGGTGGTCCGAAAAATCAATTAGTCTCAGAAACAAAACCTTGGGCTCTAAAGTTTTTAAAAATTCACAAAAACGCACAATAATTATAGCCAACATTTTTTTGTTTGCTTCGATTATAGTCGTTTAACCATCTTAATGGTATTATGGTGACTTTATATCAACGTTGCAGTTGGTGGACAATTATTGAAAAACTTATCCGGTACTATTGTGTTCGATGTTTACTGTTGGGCTCGAATCCGCGGATATCGGCTCAGGAGGCAACTGATTTGCCATCACATGCCACAAACCCATAGTCCAAAAATGTGTTTTTCAGTTTTGCTAGAACAATGGTTTAAAATTCCATACACTCCTTGTTGAGCAACTCCGTTCAGATGACAAAATGCGATGAAATTTGGCATATTCCTTTTTCTTATGCCTAGAAACGATTTTAGCTGCTAAGATTTTTTTAAGCCACCAAACTTTGTATACACCTGTTATTGGAAAACGTGCTTAACAATTCAAATTTCACAAAACTTTGGAAAATTTACGCCAATTGATGCTTCCTTGATATCTTTTCTTACTACCAAATTACAGCGTCACAGACTTTTCTTAAACAAATACTCATATCAGTCTTTGAAGTGTTTACTTATGTGAAGAGGACAATAAATGTTCAAATCTAAATTAAACAATAATTAAAAATATACGATTGATTGCATATTTCGTGATAACGGATTTTTATACGCCTTTTTTTTAATAAATCATCACATAAAAGGCAAATAAGGGCATAATGGCCACTTTAAGGAGGACGCTTATCTAACCATAGAAAACAGCTATTTTATGTGAGTTACATCACTGTTTCGTGTTACGATACGAAAGGAGTCTGTTTAGTGTGTGGCTGAAAGTGGAAAAAGTAGATAAAAATTCAAAATCGGTCACTATAAAGCCATAATGAGAAACCACCACCCCCCCCCCCCCCCCACTCTAGAGCAGTATCAGCACTATTTAATGATGGTGGAAATTCATCATGTTTAAATGCGCACATTGTAGATCAAGATGATTTAACGATCATAACAGCCTACTTTCTGGTGCTCAAAAATTGTAATATTTTCGTCACTTGAGAACCTAGTTTTTTTTTATTTCTATAAAGATGATAAGCAGATTTCTATTTTGCATAAAAATTACCTAGTAGTTTGGAAAGTACGAAACTAATCTTCATGAAATTAATTTAAGGGGGGGGGGGGGGGGGGTAGGGTCTAACACTTTCAAAAAATCGATTTTTTTATTTTTTTATTTTCTTATTGTAAAACATTTCAAGAATGTTGTGTCAAATTTTCAAGTCAATTGAAGCAAAACTGTAGAAATTATAGGCCTTTATCTCCTCCTATCTAATACTGCAAGAAAGCAAGAGCAGAAACTTCAAACGCGTTTTTCTCGAAAGCACATTTTTAAAGTCCGTGGACATCGTCATTTGAAAACTACTTATCCGATTTTTTTCAAATTTGGAACATATTTTCTACATATGAAATACCAGACCCCAACGTTTTTCTTTTTTGTTTTTTTTACTTTGGAGAGATTTTACAGGTGAAAAATGGCGGATTTTTTCGTGAAAAATCGTAGTTTTTACTTCAAACCGCCACAAAAATTTCATAATTTTTTTTTTAAGTTAAATAAAAACGTTGGGGTCCAGAAAACATCTATTAAAAATATTTTGCTCTGATTTTTTGACTTCAGATGATTCTGTGCTGAGATACAGTGTCCACCGCAAATCCTGTTTTCTAAAAGGCATCCTCGAAAGTGCTCCGTCACCGGCTCATTTTTCAATATTTTTCTACGAAAAAATTACAAAATGTTCTTTTAACAATGCTTTGTATAATGCAAAAAATTTGAAAACATTTGTTTGAACGATAGCTCTAGAAAAAAATCGTGAAAATGGTGTTTTTATATACCCGTTAGACCCTACCCGCCCCTTAAGAAAATACGTACTTCCGTAGAAAAGAGAGATGCTCACTTCGCCCCTGATGCTTGTTATGCCCTTATCTTTCCTACTTTATATTAGTCAAAAAAAAAGTTGTTTTACGTGCCTTTAACTTTTTTCCATCGAGCTAGTTTAAATACTTTTGAAAATATTAAATCAGATTTTCAAATAACAACTGCAAAAACACAAGAATTGATCAAAACATCCCATATGCCGTCATCAATTATCACCAAACGATTGTGGATTGCGTCATCTTGGCATGGATATCGAAGATATGGGAATTTTTTGCGACTGTCTTCGATCAATTAAGATGATTGTTTGTTTCACACTTTTCAACTCCGGGAATCAATAAAAAAAAGATGCGCAGCACCCGATTGGTTATGACAATTTGTCATATCATTGCTATCACCTTATGACGGCTATTTGACAATGTTGGCATACGCTTTTATTAATTTAAATAAATAGAATGTCGACGTCGTTTTGGAGCCTGTCATTATTGGCTTGGCGACATACACTAATTCGAACTTGGATATGAATTTTGTTAAAGACTCTTTTGCTATCTATTCGAGTTTTGTAAACATGTTTTTTAAATCCATTATGGCTTGCAAATTCTTAAAAAAAAACAACTTTTAACACATAAATAGGACCAAGAGCGGTTTATGTAGGTTTACAACCGGCTCGTGTTTAGCCCCTTTTAACGACCGAGACCTTTCCCAAGGTTTATTATCTACCGGCTATCGAGTTTTGATTCGACAAAACAGAACATTCTTGAAGGTCACTCATACAGTGACCTGCATTGACTTTTCTCGCGAACTATCGAACAGGAAAATGGAACTCGATAGATTATTGCAAAAACCAGTTTGGCAGCGCCGGTGATTGTAAAGGTGTACTGGCAGTGGTTCTCAGTGTTAAGAAGTTTAAGGGGGGGTTACAAATTTAAATTCAATTTTTTTTCAGTTGCAAAATCACAAACACCGTTCTACTACGGATGGGATCGACATTTTTTCTTCCATGGGGACAGTTTAAACTGGTTTATCGAATTTCTACGTGTATTCAAGTCGATTAAGGATGAGTCAAAATGAGGTGTCTTCATATAATATCGGTAGACTACTTCTCAAAGATGTGCCAAAGCCGTTGGGCACCTCCGATAGAGTTATTCAACTTTCTGACTTCAACTGTTTTGTAAGTTATGATAGGCCACATGAACGAACTCCTTTCTCCTCTTGACCAATGCAGTTATTATCGCTATCTAACACACATATTTGCGTGGCTTTTGATGTGAAGCCATTCGGCGATGATCGCACCCAGGTAAGGCAGTAGAGTTTGCGCTAAGATCAGGTTGGCGAGGGCACGATTTCGGCTCTTGGAGTGCATCCAGTTGTTTATTGTATCGATTGCTACGGAGCACGTGGTTGCATTTCTTTCGTGGAAGATCCCGTTGCTAGGATCACATCGTGATTCGAAAATCCCACCAATTTGGTTCTAACTAGAAGGCTTATCCTCAACAACTGGTGACATTCCACAGGACCGGGCCAAGTATTAACCCTTGAGGAACACCCGCTAAGACCTCCAGTGTCTTCACTCTCACGCTTGTCATTAACTATAGCTGGCGATTATGGTAACAGCTTCCTGCTTCAATCTACATTCAGAGATACAAACACGCAGAAGCAGTTCTTTTATTCAGCCTGTCTCTGTCCTCCATCTCAACGACAGAGAGAATGGCAGAGTTTGACTCTTTTTTAATATTTTTTATTTTTGGATTAACATGGGTACATCCTCTAGCAGCTGGTGTAAGCGTTGCCTTGTTAGGACGTCAAAATTTTCGCACCGTGGAAAAAGTTTTTCAAGTAAGAAGAAATAAGTATAATACAGATTAATCAAACATCGAATCCAGCTGATTAGAATAATGAAGCTGAACCATAAGTGCGCTGAAACAAATGGGAAAATCCAGTGGATATTTCATACACCAGAAAAATGAGAGAAGAGGCAAAAAGACTTTACAAGTTGCGGTTGCAATATGTTCGAGTATCAAAACAGCATTAGCCCTCCTCCTGCCAACTTTACACGTTTGACGCCACACTCATTTTGGTATTTTTACTAGCCGGGCCCAAAGAAATTCACGGAGCGAGAAAGTAAGAGAGCGTCAGACGTTTTTGATGTGACAGGGCCTCTTAGGGAATACACCCGTCACCCGAATATGGGTCCCCCATGGCGACGAACGTGTTAAGACGACTTATTTGATGGGATCTGATCTTTTTTTACAATTTTAGCCTTTAAGAATGCAATGTTTTTATAAACACCTATATAAAGCGTTCGGCAGGACCGTGATTTGGCCAGAAAATTCGGTGCTGCCCATAGTACCGTGACGAGAGCACGACTCCGGAAAGAAATCAAGTCGCGTCGAGCTAGCAAAAAACCCAAATTGGACCATAATACAGAATAGTATGGCCATAATGTGTGCGCGGAAGCCATACGACCAGGTGCTGGGGGCTTCTGATGGACGATGAAACCTACACGCTCCTTTTTTTAAACTCAAAATTAAGTAGTTTTGGTTCAAAACATCACTTAGGTGGCAGCCCTAAACTTTGAGTTCGACTGGGCAATTGCAAAACTAAGTTCTGATAGGCATACTTAATACTAAGTTCGGCAGCCGAACTCGAATTTATCCTTTTTTTTCGAGGGTAGCTTATTTTCAGGGAATTAAAGGATGGTTCAAATTTGTTGTACCCGGATGTTGCTGTTCCGGTACATTGCATTGCAATTACAGAGCGATGGAAAGTTTTGACACTCCCGGTCAAAGAAAACTTCCGGATGTTACTTCCCACGGGAAGTAAACAACATCCGGAAGTTTCCGGACATTTCAAGCCACTCACCATATGATGACAATGACGGACAGAATTTTACGCTTACACGGTGAACATGCATTCCAGTATGAAGTTTCTTCATGGTCTTCCGGTAGTTGTTCCGGAACGACAAAATTTTGCGACGTGTTCGTTAGTTGCTGTTCCGGTTCGAACTGAACTCGCTAAGTGTTTTCAGTCCAACAAAGACAGTTCAATTTTTAGTTCATAGGGTCGAACTCAGCTTTGCTCCCTTGCCGAAGGAAAAAAGAGGATCAATTTTGAGTTCGCAGTTCGAACTCCGTTTTGAACCATCGCAAGGAGAAAAAAGGGTACTTAACTTTGAGTTTATAGATTCGAACTATGTTTTGAAACTCGGTCATACTTAATTTTAAGTTAAAAAAAGGAGCGTGTACGTCAAATCTGACTTCGGGCAAATCCCAGGTCAAAAATTTTACTTGGCAACGACTCGAGGGGATATTCCAGCCAAATTTAAATTTGTTTTTGCCGACAAATTTGCACGAAAATTTATGATTATGATTTGCAGCTGTACTAAAAAAAACGAAAGTTTTCTTTACAAAGAAGACAATGACGTAGGAACTATATCAAAAAGAGTGTCTTCAAAAACAAATTTTGCAGTTCATTCGATCCCACGACCATCCCGTAATGATTTGGCCAGATTTGGCAAGCTTCATTACAGCAAAGCCGTTCTAGAATGGTATGCAGAGAAAGTGGTCTAGTTTGTTTCGAAAAACGTAACCCACTCAGCTGCCCCAGTTTCGCAATCATGAAGAGGAGACTCAAGGCAAAAAGAAATGTTGTCAAATCCATCAATCAGATGAAGACCTGGTGGAATAAGATAAATAGCTAAAACGATGGACGAAGAAGGTGTGCGCCTCCTAATGAGCCGTGTTACATGGAAATTAGGAGAATTCCTTCGAAACCGTGACGAGTAGTTTTCCGTATATTTTCTTAAAAGTATGAAGAAAACGCTACATTTGTGTGAAAAAAGAGCTTTAGACTCGAGAACTGACCAACCGATCAATGTGAAATTTGGTATTTAAGAGTTTTTGAAGTCCAAGCTGGTTTCTAAAATATTCCCAAACCGCTTCGACTTAAAGAAACAGGGGGTCCCATACAAAATTAACAAAAATTTGACACAATCCCAACAATTTTCGGAAATTACTGAACCGATCAACGTAAAATTTGGTGTGTAACCCTTCCGAATCCAAAAAAGGGAAGCTCCCATACAAAATAAACAAAAATTTGACACCATCCTAACAATTCTCGGAAACTACAGAACCAATCAACGTAAAATTTGGTGTGTAAGAGTTTTCAAGACCGGGAATCGTTTGTATAATACTTTCAAACCGCTCCGAATCCAAAAAGTGGGGAGCTCCCAAACAAAAAAAATAAAATATTTGACACAATCCAAACAATTGCCAGAAACTTCTGAACCGATCATCGTGAAATTTGGTGTACAGCCGTTTCAAAAGCGGGAATGGTTTCTATAATCCATACTTTCAAACCCCTCCGAGTCCAAAAAGAGGGGGGCTCTCATACAAAATTAACAAAAATTTGACACAATTCAAAAAAAATTCGGAAACTACTGAACCAATCAACGTGAAATTTCGTGTGTAGCAAGGTTGCCAAAAAAAATCTGTGTTTCGACGAGAAAAAATTCTGACTTTCTGTGTTTTTACAAAGAATTCTGTGACGGTTTTCTGTGGTACTTTTTCCATTAATTTCATTCAAAGATCACGTCAAATTGCTATTTTATGTTTCACTTAAAAAAAATCAATTAACATTACTAATTTTATCATATTTTTCCAATTTAAAGGTAACTATCCAAAATTTATATTCACATCAAAAATTAAATTTTGAAAAATCGTTCAAAATATTAGAATTCTGTGAAATCTGTAAATATTTCTAAATTTCTGTGTTCTGTGACACAGATTCTGTTATGAAAATTGATTCAAAATTCTGTGACATTATAGATTTTTCTGTGATTTCGTCAACCTTGGTGTGTAGACGTTTTCAAAACCGGATCCAAGAGATTGATCATCACTGCTACCAAAGCTCCATCATTGATTTACAATAATTCAAGTCGATACGAATGACTGCCTGCTGCTCCATAGGTATAATACGAACTGGCTTCTGCACTCCGAGCCGAACTGGATACCTACGAACTTATGAATGATGCATGAGTTTCGTAAACCGCGGAGGGAGGCAGGTTCGGCTCGATTGTGGTTTTTACCTACTACAGTAGGTACCAAACCAACACTGCTCTAACAGGAGCCGAAAGTCGCGCTCTCCCTCTCACTGGCTCGGGTTTTTGTTGTAAAAATAGATGTCAGTTTAACCTGCCTGTTTGCGTGGTTCTGGTTCCGGAAAAAATGTATTCAACTAGGATTGGTTGACGAAAGACGTTAAGATTTGGTTTGTGAAAAACTTGATCTCGTGACTGCGATCGTGACTGGGAAGGTGGGTCATCCATGTATACTTTGTATACTTGCCTATAGGTAGACTGTTGTGTTAATTAGTATTGAAGCGTCAATAGTTTGGTATTTTTCCATCTCGATTCCTGCGTTGGGTAGTATCTTTCAAAAGGAGAACTAACAAATAGTATTTTTTATACGGCATAACAAAATTGTTAACTGAAAATTTTTAAGTTTGGAATAAAAATCCTTGAACTTGAAAAAACCAGGTTTTTAAATAGTATCATCAAAACATGTTGAAAGTGCTCAGAGATATCACAATAATCATCAATACATATGTGAGAAAAGCAAGTAAATCACTGTAGCCGACAGATCTGATCTCGAGGCTTGAAAAGCTAAACCGAATAATAGAAAAAACTAAAATAAAATAACTGAATTTATCGTTTAATATTGTTGTATGCAGCATAAAAGATGTTATGAGACATTCAATTGATATACTTCAACCAATCCGAGTAATCCAGTGAATCCCAGATCGTTGGCGTTCCACTTCATCAATGCATAGGAAATAAACACTTCGAAAGTATTGCAAAATTTTTCACTTCGAAATAGTCGAATGAGACTTTGTTCAGCTTAATCTTATAAGTGTTCGTACCCTTGCTTCAAAGTGTTGTCGTCACTCGAAGCTTATTTACAATAAACAAAATTTGAATGAGGATTTCAACACTTTAAAGTAATTTAGATAAAATTTCAATTGTTTTATTTTTGCTGCTTTACTCTCCACAATTGTTCTTCCGGGTTTCTAGAGCAGTGGCTTGTTCTATAAGAGTGCCAAAAAGCTTGAACTTCAGAAGTATCTTCAACCTCGAAAACAAAAGGTTTTGCTGGAGATATTTTAAACAATCTAGCCAACGTGTCCAACTGCCACGAGGTGGCGTACTTGTAATTGAAGCAATTAAAACAAAGTGCATACTGGGCAGAAAAGCACTGAAGTGTGAAGGGTAGGCGGCAGACGACGGGAACCGAGTGGGAGGTTGTGGAGGCCGGACAGAATGAGAGGCTCGTCGATGAACGAAGGCACCACAACTGCAACGTACGTAGTACGTACTACGCGACACAAAACTACTGCGGTGCACCTGTGTTGGTGTTCTCAATCAAAACCTCCGCCGCGCCGGTCGACTAGAGTAGAGATACATTCGCTGCCGTGTTGGGGGCTCGCCTGATGACGTAGAGGGCTTGCCATTTTTTTTACCGCATTTCATTTTCGCTTGGCTGATGGTGCTGTTGTTTGGCCTCGAAAAAGTCACCGTGTTTATATAACCGAATGTTAGAAGTATACAATCAACCCCCCCCCCCCCCCCCTCATTAGGGATGTTCAAGTAGTTATTTGAAAGTTTAAAAATAGACAAGGTTGTACGGTACAGAGACTCGAGAAAAGTCGTTAAATCTAGAGCACTCGCTGTTAGAAAATGTTTGGTGTGGCCAGAGTTGTTTTTTTTCTGAGAATCTTGGGACGCCACGTGTTTGCTCAAGTGACTGGCGCAAACGCAAATTTTGTCTTTTCATTTCAAAGCTAACTGGTTTCCGATGTCTTTCGGTTTGCTTGTGATCGTACACGTTGGGTAGCTAAGTATGGGAGATCGGTTGTTTGGCGCTAGCTTAGATCTTTCAGATATTGGCGACTCCCGTATAGCGTAATTCACTAATCATAAAATAAACATTTCGGTGAAGTAAGGTGAAACCTCCGCCTGATAAGATGAAACAAGCATATTAAGGAGCTCGATAAAAAATTACATTTGACAACTTTTAAGTAACCAAAAATGCAACGAAAAAAACGGTACATTTCGCGTGAACTTTAAAAACTGTACAATAAAATATTTTAAAAATTGTTTCATTGGCTTTTACATGAACAATCACGGTGTCTCTGATGAAACCATTTTATTTATCGAAAATTAGCACCGCTAATTTTTGCACCATTCGAAAGCTGGGACTTTCCCCTTTCATTGGAGCCCAAATAAAAAATAATCCATCGGGGGATCTAGAACAATTTATTTTTTTGAAGATTTATGAACCTTTTTAATGATTTTTTCAAAGACTAAATCATACTGATCACTGTGAAAACGCTGGTCTTGCCTTGAGCGTTTGATCCAACTCTATAGGTTCATAACATGATCTTATAGGAAATTGTCCTGGCTACAACTTTGTAAAAAACATACAAGTTATACAAATTGAGTTATGCAAATCTGTTACATAAATTTAATCGGAATAGAGGGCATTTATTGGGTTTTGTTATTCCGGAAAACATATGTTATTCTTTTTTGTCGAGCCTATTTTTCCAAAAATGGGAGTAATAAATAAAGTTTAAAATATTTTTAACAAAAAATTGATAAATTCTTCGAAAATTTAAAGAGTTGAAACATCGAAAGCCAAAATGTAGAAGATAGAAATTCTATCACCTTTGTTTGCGATTTTTTTTTAATTTCGTTTAAATTTTTTCGATTTTTCGAATTGTTTGCTACGTAGATTGTATACAAGTTTGTTGCATGCAAGATTTTGTCCATTTTTTTTAAATTTATTGAAAATTTGAATAACACTTTACTATCCCCCCCCCCTCTCATGATGTTTCAACTCCAAGTGACAAAAGGCGGATTTCAAATTTGTTTCGGCTACTGATTTCATACTTTATGCAATCTAACATCTCGAATATGTGCATAATCTTATTTTTCTAATTTTTTTTTGTTTTTATAAAAGTAATAAAATGACATTCCAGGGGAAGCCATAAATGCTGAAATTCCCAGACAAAGGTTTGCATGTTCCTTACTACCAGATAAAACCCGTGTTTTTTTTTCAATTTTATATAGGAAATTTGTAGATTAATCGTTAATTTGAACAAATGCAAAACTTTATTAAAACGGAATAATAAAAATCGCAAAAAATCCGACGAATTAAGATCTGACAACTTAAAATGAATATTTAGAGAGAATATTTTCAAAAAATAGTATAACATCAAATCAACTGCTAAAAACTCTTGAAAACAAGGTTGATGTTAAGATTTTGTAATCTTCTTTTTCCTCTTGTATCTTGGTTATCCACCATGGGTGCACGGATTCACCCTAGTTTCTGCCTAAGTATGTATGTGCTCTCATGCATTCTTAGATTATTAGGTTCGACAAATCTCCAATGCAACGCGTACATTATACCCGGATCCCATGGCTTCGTATGAACTGTTATGAAAGAATGTGTAGTGTTGGTTTAGGTTCATTTTGGAAGAACGAGTCAATCAGGTGGGCTAGTTTACTTACAGGTATTCCGGCATCCGTGTATATACCTGGCAAGCTGGCAACTGATTGAACATTCTTATTATGTAGTCAATTCTATGAGGAAACACATCTTACCTGTCGGCCACTTATGGGATTCGAACCCAAAAGTTTTCTTTCCGATACCGGGAATCGAACCCAGTACGCCTGGCATATCAAAACCAGACTCGCGTCAGCCTATCCGCTAGACCACACCGGCGCTTTTGTAATTTTCTTTTTCCTCTTGATCCAAAAAAAATCAATGGAAGACTTTAGGTTCAGTTCGTGTACTTCTGACAAAAATGAACAATCTGGAATTTTCGCTGGAAAACTTCAATTCGACCACATTTTTACATACACCAATGCTTCCAAAAACGCATCTTCCAACTTATGGTATCAAACATGAAC